>NC_059075.1:110635221-110935221 GCF_020497125.1 Mauremys mutica | reverse complement strand
ACAAATCTGACTTCAGTGGAGCTACTTGAATTTATTCCAATTAAGGATCTGCCTGATAATATCTGTGATAGCTCAAAGATGCTTCCACTCACATTATATATGCAATTGTAAACCCTTTTCCCTTGAGAGCAACATCTCAAGCATCGTGGAAATTCTAAACGCCACCAACAGTTACTATATGTTATTCCTGATGTAACTGCATTTCAAAGGCTGGCGAAGGGTTTGTAAATTGGTTTGTAAGACACGCTGGGATCCTTGTGGATGAAAGAAGGTTAAAAAATGAAAGTCATTGCTGCTAAATGCCCCTCCTCCCATCCTTGTTTTAATGAAGGAAGCCGTTACATAGCTCTTATTCATGGCACCTGATAGAAAACAGATATGCTCTTGGAGGGAGTGATGCAATTTTCAGCAATTGAAAATGAATAAACTAAGTGAGGATTGTTCAGATGTTTCCTATTATTTCAATAAAACATGGCATTATAATGTGCTGTTGATGACACTGATTTGAAACAAGATACTGCAAGAATAACTTCTGTTCTCCTCATCTCACAACATAAGAATGAGTGGACAGTCAGTGAAACTGAAAGGTGCCATATTCAAAATTGATGAAAGGGAAATACTTTTCCCACATAATACATAAGTAGAACCCATTGCCACAGGATGTCACTGAGCACAAAAATATTGCAATATTAATGAGGGATTGAATGTTTTAATGGATACCAGTATCCAGCATTGTTATAATTAATGCAAAAATAAAAGGGGGCGGGATGGGGATGGAAGAAATATAGAATTTTGCCTTAAACCTTGAAACAATCTTTATTGGGGTGAAATATTCATGGGGTGGGCAGAATACCTACATCTGCCTTCTGCAAGGTTTCTTGCACCTTCCTCTGAAACATCTGGTGGTCCATTAGGACCAAAGTTCTGATCTAGTCTGGCAGTTCCTGTGCTTGCTGCCCAGGGTAAAAGGAGGCTCAGGAAAAAACTATCTGCAGTACCAGCTTTACTCTGTAGGGAGAGGCACAGAAATAAAGCCCCGTATGCATGAGATACTCTGGGGCACAGTTGACCGAGTAAAGAATGTATCTAGAGTGTCGTGGCTCGGACTGCACTTGTCAGTGTGACTAGGGCAAAGCACAGTGAAATTTCCAGCACAAATAGGGCAGGTGTATGATGTAGATTGACCTCTCTGGCACATAGGCGGATGATAGATGAGAGAATGTGTGTAATCACTGGACCACATATGGAGGATAAAATGAGAAATGCTGAAACCTCTGATTCATAGCAGGAGGATGCAAAAGCTAAATTTTGAGACCATGGCCCATATATACAAGCTGGATGAACAGTTCGCTTGTTTGTGTTTAGAATGTGTATTGGGCTAATGGTATCAAATGGCCCATATTGCATATGAATTTGTTGATATATATGTGTGTGCTCTCAGGAAAATTATATAAAATAGTTTATCAAATGCATGTTACTGAAGGGCTAAGTTATTAGACCTCTGTTGCCCAAGTCTAAATAATTTCTAATATAAATATGTATTAACACACACATACACAAAGTAGCACTCTTGGATAAAGTCTGCCTGTAGTATTTGTGACAATGGTTATAAAGTATCTCTAAAATATTGATTTTAGTCTATACAACTCCCAGAACAGCTTAAAAACTCCAGCTACAATACACAAAGCTCTCCAACCAAAATATATCAAGCCTTACTTGTAATAAATTGAATCAAAATAGTCACTTGTGAAAACATATTTGTCATAAACTCCTTTCTGCAGGTTTAAGGTTTCTTATCTGCAACACTCTTCTGCGGCAGGGAAGTATGATTATCTCCATTTTACAGATAGAGAATGGAGGTACAGAGAAATAGTGATTTTCCAAGAACAGACATGAAGTCTCAGGGGGTAGCTGTGTTAGTCTGTATCCACAAAACAACAAGGACGCCGGTGGCACCTTAAAGACTAACAGATTTATTTGGGCATAAGCTTTCATGGGTAAAAACCCCACTTCTTTAGATGCATCAGGAAGTCTATAGCATAGCTGAGAGATTGTGGCTCAACAGATCCAAGTTAAACTAGCATCTCAACCACCAGGCCATTCTTTTTCCTGCAAGTTTTCCTAGGATCATCTGTTCTCTCTGCCTACTTTGCCCTGAAATTCATAAAGCAATGCCAAGGTGTCATCATAAATCTTCCTTGGTGTCTAAGGAATGTTGGGTGCTAATAGCATATCAGTGAACTGGTTAGAATTTAGGGAAGCATTAAGAAATCTGACGGTGCACGTTTTTCCAGCCAACATGATTCTAAACATGAAGGTACGACCAGGTGGGAAGTGTTATGGAATGAGCTAAAGTCAAGCAATTCACACAGTAAATACTCCAAAACAATAAAAAAAATTCTACTCAATACTAGAGACATCTCAAATTTGAACAGAAACAACCACTTCCCCTCCTGCCCCCCACTCGAATCCTACAAGCCATACCATGGAAACGCAGCGTTAAAACCAATGCTACTAACATATATACTAAGTAAGCAATGGTTAGCAGTCCATAGCACGTTCTCTCATTCCCCACATAGGATCAAATAGCTCCTAAGAGTCTGATCCAATTAAATTTATGCAAAGCCTCCCGCTGACCTCACTGGGCTTTTTATCAGGCCCTACATGATGTTCATTCTTTTGGCAGATGGGGCAAGGAGGGTTTCAAGAGCCAGAATGTGGTGCAGTCCCCAGCACAAAAGAAGCCCCTCCGATTTTCATCCGTACAGTCAACCCAGGTGCTGGGTTAAGTCCTGCCCAGTTTAAGGGGAGACTTACCTATCAGTACAATCAATCGCATCTCTCCCTAGCAAGCAAAAGAGCTCCCATGAATGACCTTTTAGATTAGGGACTTTCTGTTTACATTCAGTGTCCCTCTCCATGCTAGCTGTAAAGAATGATTATCAAGGCATGAAATTAAAAGTTTCACCCAGTGGGAAACAATTGGATATATTGTCATTTCCTTACAGCTTCTCCTCCTTTGGTGGGGAGGGAAGGTGGCAGGAAAGCAATCACCAGAAAGGTCAGGAACATTTACTTACCAATATTGAAATGCTGCTTAGCAGCTTTGCCTAGTTTGATAATTGCTGTTTGGGATCTCAGTAATTTGTGGAGGCTGGGGCAATATTTTGTTCATGACTCTGTAGGGAGCAGTGAGGCTTGAAATTAAAATTCTCTATTCAGCCGCAGGTTAGAAACCTGGGGAATGCTGACGGCAAGCTCCTTGGGGACGCTCTCTAAAAGCTTTTCCAGGGACTTTCAGCACTGACTCATGTAACAACAAGCAAGACACCATGGTGACTTGGGAACACCACATGCGACCCCCTGGTGGTCCTGCTCACACATGATGTGGCAATAGACACTCCCCTCCCCTCCCAGAGAGGTAGGGACAGCAATATGGGAGGTGGCAGGAGGCGTCCTCCCCTCCAAGAGTAACAGCAGAGCCACCTGCTACTTACCCCAGCGCTACAGTATAGCAACTTGGGTGTGAGGGCTGGTAGGCAGGCTTGGTGCTCTGCTTTCTTCTCCTGCCACAGTCTCTTCTGTGGGCATGGTATTGATGTAGCCTCCCAGGGAGATGCATGGGGCAGTTCACCAAGTCATCATACAGCTCAACATCCAGGATGACAGAATGAGGTACGAGGGCCTGATGCAGTCATACCCCACATACCTAACCAATGCCAGAATTGTGACTGCAAAGCACTAAGGCCCAGATTTAAGGCTCCTAAATCACTTAGGCCTTGCACTGCTGAGAAGAGCAGTGCTTAAATACCTTTAATCTGTGTCTAACGGCCTAATCTAAACCCCGTTGAACTTCAGTGGGGTTTGAATCAGACTTTAAGGCTCTTTAGCACCATTATACCTACATTTTATCCATTTCCAATTACTGTAAAGACTGGAACTAGCTGATTGCTGTGCAAACAGATGCAGCATATTGGTTCACCCTCTTTAGTTCTTGGAGAGCTACCGGTACCTTGTGTTATCTCATCTGGAGCCAGAAGTGGAGATGCAAGGCTCGTCCATGGAGCATTCCCAGTCTCACACCTCATGCCATAGCAGGAGGTGGACACACTCCAGATCTTCCTGGGGGAAAAGTCACATTAATTTCAGTGGGACAGGATCTGACCTTAGAGGTCCTAATATGCTGCTCTAGCAAGTGGTTCTCTAACACTGTTTTAAAATAGATTTACCTGGTCCATACCAAACAGGCAAGCCATGTTAGCAGAAAGTGCACTGAAATCTGATATTATGGATGGACATGGATGGGTAAGATTCCCCTGGATATGGAGCCAAAGCAGTTGTTGTAATTCACACTCCAACTTGCCATCTGTGAGAAACTGATGTCTCCTATCCTTTGCCTGATGAATCCCAAAGAGAGGGAGTTTGTTTCTATTCTAGTTCCAGGGTAATGGGAGAGTCACCCATCATGTCCATTTCAGGTAAGGAAACCTCTGGTATTCCACACTGCTAACAATAGGTGTCTTATTTAAAATCTCTCAACAGGCAAGACAATATTTTATTATGCTTCTTTGCGCCTAGTCATTAAATGGAATCATGCATTATGAAAGACATGACCTGCCTAAAGATGAACACAGCAGATTCATGGTGCAGAGTATTTGGTTTGTGTTAGGCATGTATCCTGATTGTTAAAAACCCAGTAAGCTGGTAGCACAGAGACAAATAAGTACAGCTGGCAGACTAGGTGGGAACATTTTCAGCAGGGTGGGATGATCTCTCCGCTATTTGTTTTTGGTAAGTTCATTCCTGAACAACCCAAACTGAAGGCATAACAAGAGGAATGTGCAAGAAGTTCAGGGTTGTTTTGAATTTTTTATTTAAGTAAGAGGCAATTAAATTAGATATCAAGACATTTTAAACAGTTTCTGGTGTTCTAAAAATATTTTGGTGAAGGAAACAAACTTGGTATTAGCACAAAATGAGTGCCTTCTGGGGAATATCTACCGCCTACACTTTCAGAGTGGCATTGTGATTTAGTTACACAAAGCCCTTTGTCAAAGTCAATGAGAATCACATGACTAGAACCTCAAGCAGACCTTAAACATTTAGGGGAAACATGACTTCAAACCCCAAGAGGCAGGTAATTCACAGAGAAGGTTACAGTGCTCAAGCAAGGTAGCATGTGGTCACACATAGCACAGTTAGCAGTATTATCTTTGTTAAAAGAAACAGCTATCCAACAGATGCTCTGAGGTCAGCAGCTCCTTCTGCCCCAAGCTCATGGCAATAAAATCCATTAATTAATGCAAGATGTTATTTATTAACAATTAAAAGACTTGACTTGAATCAGTGCAGCCATGCATGCCACATAGCCCTTCTTCCCCTGCATGGCTTCTGCACATCTCCGCTGCAGGCCAAGTGGCAGGGAGAACAAGGGCTATGTGCCTAGTACTCCTCTTTCCTGACACAAGTGGACCACAATTTACATTCTGTTCTAGTCTAAAAAATAACTGTACAGGAAGAAGCAGCCTTCTTCCTACTTTGTCTCCATAACAAATTTGCCTGGACTCTGGGAGTCAAGTGGGTTCTTTACCTCATGCATCACTGCTACCAAGAGATTCTGCAGGTCAAAACTATGCCCGCAAGGAGCAAAGATTAGGCTCTCCTAGGCATTGCTCTAGCGAGGGAAGTCCCTGTGGCTAGCAGAGCATCCACTGGCTGCAGGAAATTGCATCATTAGAGGTACATCACTGGTATTGTTCTGAGATGGTAGGGGAAAGGACAGTTGTATATCAGTGAAGGCCAACTGGCCAGGGCCACTATAAATGAACCCTATTACATATTAAGCTGTCTGTCACTTATGGGGCTTTGACTACACTGGCGCTTTGTAGCGCCGCAATTTGCAGCGCTGCAGAGGGTGTGTTTTCACACCCTGCTGCAGCGCTGCAAATTTGTAAGTGTAGCCAAGCCCTTTCTATTAGTTGCACCAACCTAATCAGCTGGGCATACAGAAGAGAATGCTGATGTAGGTGTACTCAGCTAACAGCATTTGACCTACCACTTACCTAGAGTTGCCACCAATCTACAGAACTGTAAGACAGTATCTCTATTTTTTTGGGCAGTGACAAGCAAAAGGAGAGACACACACAGACATGAGATTACATAAAGTGCTTACTTCTCCAATGAAAAGCAAACAGGCACTGTCTCCTTAATCCAACAGATAGTGAAAATAATCAATAGCACACAACAGGGGTAAATTGGTTGACTGGGGCTAAGATTTGGTGCAGTGCACAGGGATTTAGCCATGTGATGCCCATTAACCTTAGTGGGCAATGTGCTGTTAAATCCACCTATGGAGGTGGCCCTGTGACGTCAGGCAGATTCATACAGCTCTTTTTGTCTCCCAACCAAGGAACAGTGGTAATCTTTTCAAGATGGCTGTTCTTTTTTGCCGCTACAAGTTGCACATTAGTGAATCTGTTACATGTAAAATGTTGAGCAGGAATGCATGGTTAAGCAACCTATTATGATAAAATGAGAGCATGTTAAAGCACACCTGGACTAACAAAATATTGCTTCTGATCTTTCAGGCTCTTTATAAATGCTGACTGGGTTATTAAAATGTATTGATCTGAAACAGAGCATGAAGATTACATTTACTAGGGTGGTGTCTGAGTCCCACTAAAACGGATTATCACGCTGTGCTGCTGTGTCAAATGGTTTGCGAACGCAGAATTGATTGAAGAAAAGGAATCTTGGCATTTTGTATCTTTCTAACAGCACATCATTTGCATTTCAGGCAAATACCCTGCTCTCTCATTTGACCTGGGCTCCCTTGTTCAGATTAGTGGAGATTTGAACTTGAGGATGATATATTGGTCTCTTAATTTTGAAGATTAATTTGTAAAGCCTAAGAATCAATTTCCTAAATATCCCTTCATTTTTCACCTCCAGGATAACAAAGTTGTTTGCCTAGATATCTTTCCCCACTCAGACTTCACCCCTCAATTATAGCCCTTCTCCTTTTCATTCCTCCCACCACTGTGAACTATACAGATGGGAAGTAGTTTGTCAACAATTCATTCACCTCATCATCCCTGGAAGAGAATGTTTGAAATGAAATATACACAGGTTGAGAGGGAAGGTACTGTACATCTGAGGTCAGGCTTGGGTTATGGGGGGGTTACAGATATCATTTGCAAGGATGAAAAGATACATACATATCGCATAACCAGCATAGACCCAGATTGGGGTGCTAGAATTTTTAAGTGTCAGTGGATAAGTGGGCTCGCACCAATCCAACCGATCAGCCACATGTTTCCATTCTATCTGGTGGCTTCTCCTCCACATAACAGTGGTTCTAGATAAATTAGAGGGAAGGAGGATAGGCAGAGAACATGAAACCCAAGTTTAATCTAATTCTGAAATGAGGGGTGAGTATCCCCTGCTCCTGCAGATTTATCATTCATGTTCTGTAATTTACTAAATGAATCCCAAATTTACTGACAGTGCTCACCTTCAGAACTCTCCTGTAACTAGGGTACCTGACTAAAATCACAAGCTGCTTACATGCTAAATATAGTAGAGTGCATAGAAGTCACAGCTCAGGATTATCACATAATATAGTGTTAACATGACAATTACAGTGTTGGTAATCAAATATGACTGTCTCCTACAAGCATCATAGCGGCCTTTTATCAGTGGCTCATATTAATATAATGCCTCTTGTGCTAAGTTTGTTTTCATAGAGTCAGAGGAGGAAGAGAGGGAAGAGAGATCCAAGTATAGCCTCTGCACACAGTGGAGATTTCCTGATGGAGGATGTCCTAGACTTTTGAGGCCCAATTCCACACTGCCTTGCATGTTATGTATTCGTTTCACTGTTGCTTTATACAGATGTCAATGCTACCAAATCAAAATCCTCCCCTCATGCCTCTGGGAACATTTTAAACCCACATTGCCCAAGTGCGACTACCCAACTTGCAAGGCCGAGGAGAATCAGGCCCTCAGGATGTGCTGGAGCTAGAGAACCCTTGCAGCCCATGGTAACTAAGAACTAGCTTCACTCAGTCCAGTTTCCTTCAACTGGAAGAATAACTGGGGTCAGAGGGGGACCCTCTAAAGGTCATGGATTGTACTTCCTTTGTCCTGTATGGACTATGACACTGTACATTAGTTGACACTGTGCATATGCAGAGTGTTTGATTTTTGCATTCGTGTTCTTCTTGAGAGTCTCAGCAAGGCAGTTAGAGAGTGATTAACTAGAGGCTCTGACCGGCTGTTTCCCCTTCTCAGGTAGGATTAAAGCAGACTGGTGGGGCAGAGTATAACTGTGCACTCATCGTGCTATACCTATCCTATGGATAAACAGCCAACTTCAGCTGGAAGGACCATTAATCAGAACCTTTCACTTGTACTACGTCAATATGAATGCATTTATTCAAGAGCACCTCCGCTTAGCAGACTGTATCTCAGTCCCCTGAGTGTCCATAATCTTTCTACATTAGAGAGCTATTCCCTACGCCTCTCCATGCACCTGCATCCCTCTCTGTCAGTCCCACAGCTGCTATAAAGAAAAAGCTGGAGCATGGGAATATGAGACAGGTGCTTGTGCTGACACCATAGGGAGGACACGAGAGAGACTCAGAAATATTTTTTCTATAGAGAACAAATAGCCAGCTAGAGAGAGAAATGTGTGTGTGTTAGAGGGTGGATGTTATCACTTCTAGGCCTCCTCTGAAGAGTAACTAGAACTAGTTCAGACCTGCTTGCCTTAGGGTTAGCTGAGAGAGAGGGAAGGAAGATGGACCCTGTGGTAGGAGGGTCTGTGACAGAAGAAAGGATAGACCATCAAACTGACTTCCCTGTTAGGTATTCACTTAACAGTTGTTATAGAGAGAGGCAGGAACCAGTTCTCTAAGCCACTCATATACAGAGTAGCATTAGGTGATTAATTCCCAGTGTGAAGCTTCCCCACCCACTTGCTATATCACTGTCACCCTGGCTTCCCAGGGGAACTCATCTGAGAGGTGGCACTCTGAACATTTTAATTTTCAGTGCACTTATATGCAGTGTTATTTGTTCTGTTTTCAGATTGATAAGTATGCTCAGCAGGATCTGAAAAAAGGGCTTCATTTGTATGGGACAGATGGAAATATTGGCCTAACTAATGCATGGAGCATCATTCAAACAGATGTAAGTCTAAAGGTTTTTTTGTTTTGTTTTTCCTCTTAATTTATTTCTGGTCTCTTCAGAGGTCTCTTCTGGGATTACACATTCATGTGCTACCAACAACACCATGTCTCTCTTTATTTCTTGTCTGACCCTCCCCCCAAGCTAGACTTTTCCACACCCACAGACAGACCCACCCACCTGGTCACAATATCCAGTGGACCCCCTCACCCACACAGTGCTAGTTTCTGTGCAGACTCCATTATTCCTTGTTTTGAGTGTGCCCTCTTAACAGACTCTTACAATTATCTTACATCAAGAGCATGTTTGCATCAGTTCCAATGAGGTTTGAACTCAACCCATAACACGGTTTAACCCAATGTATAATAGTACAGAGGAACGGCACATGAAAGGTAATTTGCTTCTGTTTCTCCAAGATGAATGTCATAGGTTCCACCCCCACTCTGAACCTTAGAATATAGATGTGGGGACCTGCATGTGAACCCCTAAGCTTAATTACCAGCTTAGATCAATATGCTGCCAACATCCAAATATTTGAGTCATTTGGAAAACTCTGTCTTCCCCCAAAAAACCTTCCCCTCCCTGGGTAGCCTTGAGAGACTCCTCCACCAGTTCCCGGGTGAACACCAATCCAAACCCCTTGGATCTTAAAACAAGGAAGAATTACTCAATCCCCCACTCCTTTTTCCCCCACCAATCCCTGGTGAGTCCAGATCCAATCCCCTTGGATCTAAAAACAAGGAGAAATCAATCAGGTTCTTAAAAAGAAGGTTTTTTAATGAAAGAAAAGAAAGGTTAAAAAAAAACCTCTGGGAGATAGCATACAAGCTGATCTCACAGACAACAGATTCAAAACACAGGATGTTCCCCTGGGCAAAAACCTTAGTACACACAAGAATACCCAATTTGATTATCCCCCTAATGCCAAGACAAGTTACAAAAAGAAAATAAACATAAACCTGTTTATTCCCTTCCTTAATACTCACTACTCTGATAAGAGGCTGATTCCTTGATCTTTTCCACTCCACCCAAAACTGAAACTGACAAAGGGAACTTCCCTCCTTCCTTTTGAAACATCCTGTCCCCCATTGGTTCCTCTGGTCAGATGTCAGCTAGGCTAGGTGAACTTCTTAACCCTTTACAGGTAAAAGAGGCATTAACCCTTAACTATCTGTTTATGACAATGAACTAGGAAGGGTTTGCAGTCATTTTCCAGAGGGTGGGACCCCCTTTTTATTCTTAACTTCATTTCCCCTTTAGCAGCATTGCTATGGCCATTACATGGAAGGGCCCTGAGGCCATTTCTTCCAAAGTCACTCATGCCACAACTGGATTGTTGTGCAAAAAAGGTAGATTGGTAGATGAGCACAGCCATTGTTCTGCCCTGCTTTTCTTCCCCACTCTCTCATGTAGCTCTCCTCCAAATTGTCCTCCTCCTCCATGTGGCTGCTGTACCTTACTGCAGCACTCTCCGAATGGCCAAAGGGGAGCACCAACTCCAAGGATATCCCCCACAATTATGTAAGCTATCCAAACTGACAGATGGGATATCACATTTTTTTTCCCTTTTGCTATCCAACCAGACTACCCTGTGATAAATCATCCTCTTCACCCTTGACTTTCCTTGGTGGAATCTGGGTTGAAATCTTCAATTATGCCTTTTGGTTTGGTCCCAGCGTAGACTCACAGATGTGTCACCCTATACAACACAAGTCATAACATATGGTACACTGTTCAGGAAGGACCTCTAGGACTAGAACAATTAAGGATCATTGGCAGGGCCCAGAACTGAGATACCAGAGGATGCTACAGGTTAGAGTTAAAGTGTGTTGTCAATGTTGCATAGGGACCAAGTTCTAGACACCAGAGGATGATACAAATTAGGATCAAGGTGCATTGACAGAGCATCTCAGGAGTGGGATAGCCGGGAGTGCTATGGATTGGCTTTGGCTGAACTGTGTGTGAAAACGGGCAGAACAACACCAGCAAACAGTCTCTCATTTAGCCAGTGCTTTATATCTCTGGCTTTCATGAGCACTAAAATTCTCATCCAATTCTGAGGAGGAAAGGTAGAAGAGATAAAAATCAAAGTTGAGTATGTGCAATTTCTAAAAGTTTGCTGCCTGCAATCACAGTACCTAGATCATGAATATCTATATTACTAAATGTCATATACAATTTCAAGTTGGAATGTTGTGGAACTTTGAAGCCACTCATCTTTAAAAAAAATACAATAGAGCAGGCTTCATTGCAGTAACCATTTCATTTGCTGTTCATTTTTCCTGGTGGTAACAGCACATATGGAAAATAAATATCATTTCACTCTAGTGCTGAGAATAAAATGTTTGCTTACAAACAGTTCACTGACGTGTGATTGGAAAAAAAAATACTACCAAGAAACAACAGATATGGAAAAAAATAGAAATTGATTTTCTTGCCAGTGTGATTTTCCCCTGAATATGTCTTTAGTTTTCTCCTCCCTGATGCCAAGAATTGAATGTGGGACGGTCATCCTGTTACAGTTACAAAGGTTTCAATGCTACATATCTGCTATCATTTCACTTTGAGACTCTATAATGATCAAATAAAGACTGGGTATTAAATGCTCATAAGGTAAATTTATCTTCAGTTGCCAGCAACATTCAGTAGGCAGACTAGACTGTATGAAATACAGTAGAACCTAAGTGTTATGAACACCAAAGATATGAACTGACCAGTCAACCACACACCTCATTTGGAACTGGCAGTACACAATCAGGCAGCAGGAGTGACCAAAGAAAAAAAAAGAAAGAAAGAAAGAAAAAACAAATACAGTACAGTACTATGTTAAACATAAACTACTTCTGCCTAGTTAAGTTTCAAAACTGTATTATGTCAATGTTCAGTTGTAAACTTTTGAAAGAACAACCATAATGTCTTGTTCAGAGCTATGAAAGTTTCAGAGTTACGAACATCCTCCATTCCCCAGGTGTTTGTAACTCTGAGGTTCTACTGTATAAAGGTTTTAATATTTTTTATTTTGAGAGGTAGTAGACTATTGACTCTGCTTAATTAATCTAAAAATAATGAGTAAAATGTAAGGAAACCTTGCTGTGTATTTCCCTGGCTAACTTTTCTGGTAAAGGTTAAACTGGCTGCAGTGAGGTTTCAGGAAGTGCTGGGTGTCAAGGCTAGGAGAATGAGTCCTGTTTCTTGGTGTTATGCAGGGCACCAAGCAGTCAAGATTTCTGGGTTGTTATGTGATCTTTGGGAGCCCATAAGCTGTGCCTCTACTTCCCCATCTAAAATAGGTGTTTTGAGGCTTAATATTATGTCCAGGTCTGTTGTTCACTCTTTAAAAAAATATGCTGACAACCTGGAGAGAGTTCAGAAAAGAGCTACAAGGATGTTAGAATCCTGGAAAACCTGTTTCACAGTGAGACTAAAGAAGCTCAATCAATTTAGCTTAACAAAGAGATGGTTAAGAAGTAACTTGCCTTTAAGAGTCTACATGGGGAGAAGGTTTCTGAAAGTAGAGGACTCTTAAATCTACCAGACAAAGGTAAATACCGAGATGCAATGACTGGAAACTGTAGCTAGACAACTCAGAATAGTAGTAATTTTTAACAGTGAAGGTAATTAACAATGGGAACAACTTACCTAGGGAAATGGTTTATTCTCCATCACTTGAAGTCTTTAAAACAAGACCTGATGTTTTTCTAAAAGGTCTGTTCTAGCTTAACTAATAGGGATGGGCTTGATGCAGGAATCACTGGGTGAAATTCTATGGCCTGTGTTATGCAGGAGGTCAGATTAGGTGATCATAATGGTTCCTTCTGACCTTAGGATCTACTGCTGTTTGGAGAGTCTGGAGATCTTCACATGAAAGGTTTATTAGTTATTATATTTCAGGAAAGAGCACACAAGATAATAGAAAAATTCAATCTTGCACAGTGTTAAAGCTCTCGCTTGCTAGCATGGTAACTGTTAGATTGTGTCTGTGCTGTAGTTTTTAAACATGCACAAGTCTCAGTGCTGGGCAGTAGGGCGGACAATAAAGAGCTCTCCCAGAGCAGTTTTTAGCACTCTGTCTAATTGCTTCTCATGCTTATCCTTCACAAATACTTAGTAACAGGCTGTTGCAGTGATGCAGCAACAGCAAATCCCAATATAGTTAATTGTGTAAAGCACTTTGAAGATGAATAGCATTGTATAAGTGCCAATCTTTTGTTTGTTTCGTTTGTTTTTTCATTCAAGAATAATTATTGCCTTCCTTTCCTAATCAGTAGAGTGTAATCACCTATGGGGGAATTAGGAGTATATAGGGGACTATTGTATGAGAGATCCTGGCTCCGGCATTATGTTTGTATTCCTGTTCCTTAGTGGTTATTGACATAAAAGCCAGCAGAGCTAATCATAGTGCCATATGGGAGACTGGTTCTCAGTACTCCTTTCTCTAGTGGACCCAGTAGAGATCAGTCATTGGTTGGGCAATGGGCCGTGCACATACATAGATGGAGAACAGCATCCTCAGGGGGAAAAAAACATATGAGCAATAGCAGGAGCCTTAATGGAGTTTATCTTCTGTCCCTACTCCCTCCACCCCCACAGTCCCCATCTTTGTGAAAACACCACACTTAGCTTGCATAGAAGGATGGCCTTGTGCTTAAGGCTCTGGACTGGGAACCCTAGCAATTGTGGCTCTGCCACAGTTCATTTCTCCCTCCCTTTGTCTATTTAGGGATGGGATGGTCACTTGGTAGGAGTTTGTACAGCACCTAGCACAATGAGACCCCCAAACTCAGCTTGGGCCTCTCTATCATACTGTATAGCTCTATATTCTTGATCATACTGTATAGTGCTATACTTTCTATCATACTTCACCGGAGGAAAAACAATTTAGCCCGAAACAGAATCACATCCAGCAGGTGGTGATCTGGAGTCCCTGACTGATCCCTTATTGGAGAGGAATTTCATCAGGCAATGAAGATAGTATAGATGAAGTCACCCCTGAAGGGTGATTTTGTTTCTTTCTCAAGTGTGAAAATCATTAGCACTCTTCACATAAATCATTGAGTTCTTTCTTCAGTGTAGGGAGGAAAAACCCTAGAAAATGCGATGACATTTCTAATAATAATTGGAGATAGATCTATCTCTAGAAGTGGAAGGGGCCTTGAAAGATCATTGAATCCAGCCCCCTGCCTTCACTAGGCAGGACCAAGTTCTGATTTTTGCCCCAGATCCCTAAGTGGTTCTCTCAAGGATTGAACTCACAACCCTGGGCTTAGCAGGCCAATGCTCAAACCACTGAGCTATCCCTCCCTCCAGGACAGAGAGTGATACTACTTGTGCCATGGTCATTTTGAGTATTTACCCTGTAATAAAGACACATTTTCAGGTGGGAAACCTAGGCAACCCAGATGGATGTGTTAAATATGCACATACATGACCTGATTTTAGATATTAACAAACACAGGATAGAGACCCCCAATGTGTGGAATTGATAGGGTTATATTTTTAACCTGAAAAAGAGAGCTGGTGCTAGTGAAAGGTGACCTGGACAGCTTTGGAGCCTGAAGTACTTTGTTAATCCATCGGAAATAAGCAGCACTGGCAGCAGGAATGCTCTTTTCTCCACTGCCTTGTATCTTGTGTTAGTCACTTAAACACAGGTACAAGAGTGTACAATTACACCATATCAGAATAGTGGTATTTTACATCCTCTATGAATGACAACACTGGGGGCCGAGCAATGGCCAATCCTTCCATCCCATCTCTAGGGTGAGATGTTAGGTCATTTACTCTTATGCAATCCGTGACTGGTCTGTTCAGATTGCCAATAAAGAAATCAGCTTTGACAATTCCTCTTGTGATGTAGAGAGAGACATCCACTGGCACCAGGACAGAGAACATATACCTGGAATCTACCTGGATTGCAGTATGGCATTTGATACAGTTCAACGTGGGAAATTATTAAATTGGAGAAGATGTGGATTAGTATGAGCACTGAAAGGTGAATAAGGAACTGGTTAGAGAGGAAACTATAATAGGTCATACTGAAATGTGAACTGTCAGGCTGGAGAAAGGTCAGTAGTGGAGTTCCACAAGGATCAGTCTTGGGACCGATCTTATTTAACATTTTTATTAATGACCTTGGCACAAAAAGTAAAATTTGTGGCTGGAACAAAGTTGGAGGCATTGCCAATATGGAGGAGGACTGGAATATCATACAAGAAGATCTGGATGATATTGAAAACCAGAGTAATAGAAATTAATAGTGCAAAGTGCAAGGTCAGGGATTAGGGATTAACAACAAGAATTTTTGCTATAAACTGGGGATTTATCAGTTGGAAGTGACAGAGGAGGAGAAAGACCTAGGTGTATGGATTGACCATAGGATGACTATGAGATGCCAATGTGATGCGGCTGTGAAAAAGGCTAATGCAATCCTAGGATGCATCAGGCAAGGTATTTCCAGTAGAGACAGGAAAGTGTTAGTACCATTCTACAAGACACTGGTGAGACCTCACCTAGAAGGAATCCTAGGATGATCTGAGGAATGGAAAACATGCCTTATGAGAGGAGAATCAAAAAGCTTGGCTTGTTTAGCCTAACCAAAAGAAAGCTGAGGGGAGATACAATTGCTCTCTGTAAATACATCAGAGTGATGAATAGCAGGGAAGAAGAGGAGGTAAGTTAAGCACTAATGGGACATAAGAACAAGTGGATATAAACTTACCATCAACAAGTTTAGGCTTGAAATTAAACAAAGGTTTCTAAGCATCAGAGGAGTGCAGTTCTGGAACAGCCTTCCCATGGGAGCAGTGGGGGCGAAAAGCCTAACTGGCTTTAAGACTGCGCTTGATAAGTTTATGGAGGGGATGGTATGAAGAGACTGCCTATGATGGCATGTAGCTGATCTGCAACTGCTAGCAGCAAATGTCTCCTGACAGGACACTAGATGGGGAGGGCTCTGAGTTACTATAGAGTCTTCTGTCTCAAGTGTCTGGCTGGTGGGCCTTGCCCACATGTTCAGGATCTAACTGATCACCATATTTGGGGTTAAGAAGGAATTTTCCCCCAGGTCCGACTAGCAGATACCCTGGAGGTTTTTCATCTTCCTCTGCAGTATGCGTCACTTGTAGGTTTAAACTAATATAAATGGTGGATTCTCTGTAACTTGAAATCTTTAAGCCATGATTTCTAGGACTGCAGTAACTCAGCCATAGGTTATGGGTCTATTACAGGAGTGGGTGAGTGAGGTTCCGTGGCCTGCAAAGTGCAGGGAAGGACTTACATATTAGGACATGGTGCACTACATTGATTTATATAGTTATTTGAATAAACATGACTTAAATCCCACTAATTTAGGACTCAAGTCTGGGCTGAGGTGCAAAACCATCAGGTGATGAGAATTGGGAACTGATTTTTAAAATATAGTTTCATACCCAACATCTTTGTGATCAAGATCTGAGCACTTTTGTTTGACCACCTTGTAAGTAATTAGATAAAGTATTTGAGAAATATGTGGAAAAAAGCAAGAGGAACCAAGTTCTGCTCAGTTTTACTTATGTACATCCAAAATAATACCATTCATTTCAATTTACACCAGTGTAACTCAGACAGAATTTGACTCATGTAATTTTTCCATGCAATTGAGCCCAGTTTTGATTCAAAACCAACTTCTGGATACTGCCATGGTAATCCGGACGATCCAGCAAACATCATGATTTAATAAGCAATGCTAATTTCTCAAAGATCTAAACCATGCTGCTACCATTGTGTAGTTATCCAGGCTATGAAGTGCCATTGTTGCCAAACACTCTGTCTGCCACAAGAACAGAATATGCTGTTGCTTACGTTCTGCTGGGACTGGGCCGCAGTGTCTGGGCTTTTTCACTTGTATTCATAAGGCCGTATCCCAACCTGGATGACTTCAATGAGTGTTCAGCACAGAGACCACAAGCAGACTGTAGCTTGCATAAAGGATCTTTCAAAATTTGCCTTAACTACTAGCGGGGTGAGTAAAACAGATACAGTGCAAGTGACAGCCTCAGGCAATAAATACGCAAGCCGGAGTGTAACCCTTTCTCTGTTTTCATTGCAGTAAGATAGAAGCCTTGTGCACAGCTTTAAGTATGAACACTAGATATCCCATGCTAGGGTAACAATTGCTTGTTAACACAGAAACAAAGCTATCCAGGAGCAGCGTTGCATCCCATAAACACAGCACAGAAGCTTCAGTGCTTTATAATGCTCGTTAGTTGGCAAAGGTCTCTCCAACAACACACCCTCCAGATATAGTATTGGTCAGCCTCATACTGTCTGGAGTTGCAGCCTGCTGATTAAACATTTGGGAACCTTCCTCCAGCGCACCAGATGGCTAATCAATATGGGGGTGTGATTGGTGTCTCTTTTACAAAGGAGAAAAATAAAGTGTTGTGACATTTTGGGAGATAGAGCCTCCTACATGAAGAAAATCTGTTTTGTTTTTTTAAGTGAAACAAAGTAACAACAGAAAACATCAATATTCCTAGAGATGCTCATCATCAGGGACTTACTGAAGAGCTGTCCAGAAGCTAGTTTTGCTTGATTTCTTTTCTAACCCTATATTCTGTCAAACTATTGGACTATATTTTCTAAAAGGGACAAGTGACTTTGGTGCCCAACTTGAGACCCTTTAAAGGGGCCTGATATCCAGAGGGAGGGTGCTTAGTGCTTTCTGAAAATTATCTCCCTTTTACGCTACCTCTTGAGCACCCCAATACAGGGGAGCTTCCACTCACCCCTCTCTCAGAACCTCTGGCTGTGGGCTACAAAACAGCGGTTGCACTCAAAGTTCATATAACACACTTTCTGTTTTTCCTTGGTCCATAACCCCTTCCTTCATTCTGCTGGTCCCTTAGTTTCCTTCCTAAGACTTGGCTATTTCTGGTTCTCTAGCTTGACACACACAACCCCTTCCTCACGTTTCAACAACCCTTTATTACCAGCCCCCATGCCCACTGCTCTGTAACAAAATCTACACAGCTTACCTTTCTTTAAAATTCTGAACCTTTCTGACAACCTGTCTCTTAGGCCTCCAACTAGGTCCCTTCGCAGATTCCTCCTAAGCCCTTTCCAAGCCTTTTTTCCCTGAGTAGATCCAGTTTCTCCCCCAACCCTGCTGCCATTTTTAAAAAATCATAGATGTCAGGTATATGAAGACTTGTCTTTCTGTTTTGAGGGAGGATTTCTTGAAAAGAGACATTATTAAGGGCACAAAAGCAAACTATCCCACTCCATAGAAAAGATAGGAAGTATGGCAAGAGACCACTCTGGCTTAACCAGGAGATCTTCAATGATCTAAAACTCAAAAAAGAGTCCTACAAAAAGTGAAAACTCGGTCAAATTACAAAGGATGTATATAAACATATAACACATGTCTGTAGGGACAAAATTAGAAAAAACCAAAGCACAAAGGGACATAAAAGGAAACAAGAAAACATTCTACAAATACATTAGAAGCAAGAGGAAGACCAAGGACAGAGTAGGCCTGTTACTCAGTGAGGGAGGAAAGACAATAACAGAAAATGTGGAAATGGCAGCGGTGCTTAATGACTTCTTTGTTTTGGTTTTCACCAAGAAGGTTGGTGACGATTGACGTCTAAAATAGTGAATGCCAATGAAAATGCGGTAGGATCAGAGTCTAAAATAGGGAAAGAGCAAGTCAAAAATTACTTAGGCAAGTTAGATGTCTTCAAATCATCAGGGCCTGACAAAATGCATCCTAGAATATGCCAGGAGCTGACTGAGGAGATATCTGAACCATTAGCAATTATCTTTGAAAAGTCATGGAAGACAGGAGACATTTCAGAAGACTGGAAATGGGCAAATGTAGTGCCCATCTATAAAAAGGGAAGTAAGGACAACTCAGGGAATTACAGACCAGTCAGCTCAACTTCTGTACCCGGAAAGATAATGGAGCAAATAATTAAGCAATCAATTTGCAATAAGAATAAGGTGAAAATAGGTCAGCATTGATTTGTCAAGAACAAATCATGTCAAACTAACCTAACAGCTTTCTTTGACAGGGTAACAAGCCTTGTGGCTGGGGGGGAAGCAATAGATGTGCTATATCTTGACTTTAGTAAGGCTTTTGATACTGTCTCACATGACCTTCTCATAAACAAACTAGGGAAATACAACCTAGATGGAGTTACTATAAGGTGGGTGCATAACTGGTTGGAAAATGGTTTCCAGAGAGTAGTTATCAGTGGTTCACAGTCATGCTGGAAGGGCATAACAAGTGGGGTCCCGCAGGGATCGGTTCTGGGGCTGGTTCTGTTCAAGATCTTCATCAATGATTTAGATAATGGCATAGAGAGTACACTTATAAAGTTTGTGGAGGATACCAAGCTGGGAGGGTTTGCAAGTGCTTTGGAGGATAGGATTAAAATTCAAAATGATCTGGACAAACTGGAGAAATGGTCTGAAGTAAATAGGATGAAATTCAATACAGACAAATCCAAAGTACTCCACTTAGGAAGGAACAATCAGTTGAACACATACAAAATGGGAAATGACTGCCTAGGAAGGAGTACTGCGGAAAGGAATCTGGGGGTCATAGTGGATCACAAGCTAAATATGAGTCAACAGTGTAACACTGTTGCAAAAAATGTAAACATCATTCTGGGATGTATTAGCAGGAGTATTGTAAGCAAGACACGAGAAGTAATTCTTCCCCTCTATTCCGCGCTGATTAGGCCTCAACTGGAGTATTGTGTCCAGTTCTGGGTCCTACATTTCAGGAAATATGTGGACAAATTGGAGAAAGTCCAGAGAAGAGCAACAAAAATGATTAAAGGTCTAAAAAATATGACCTATGAGGGAAGATTGAAAAAGTTGGGTTTGTTTAGTCTGGAGAAGAGAAGACTGACAGGGGATATGATAGTTTTCAAGTACATAAAAGGTTGTTACAAGGAGAAGGGAGAAAAATTGTTCTTCTTAACCTCTGCGGATAGGACAAGAAGCAGTGCGCTTAAATTGCAGCAAAGGCAGTTTGGATTGGACATTAGGAAAAACTTCCTAACTGTCAGAGTGGTTAAGCACTGGAATAAATTGCCTAGAGATGTGGTGGAATCTCCATCATTGGGGATTTTTAAGAGCAGGTTGGACAAACACCTGTCAGGGATGGTCTAGATAATACTTAGTCCTGCCTTGAGTGCAGGGGACTGGATTAGATAACCTCTCAAGGTCCCTTCCAGTTCTATGATTCTATGAAAACCAGCTAGGATAGGCATTTTCGAAGTCTTCAGTTGGAAAAATCAACTTGGAGGCATTCAAATGTTTAAAAAAGTTTTTCACTCTCAAATATTTGTCAGATGCTAAGTCAAATAGTTAAAATAATAGTTTTGGACAGTCTTGACTAAAAATCTCCTCCCCATTCAATTGCTCAGTTTTCAGTCTCTTGTAGTATCATACGCCTGCTAGCTCTCCAGTCATCCAAGAGTCCACCATCAAAAACAGAACAGACAAGCCCTCAGATTTCAAATGTAAAAACAAGCAGTGAAAGAACAATGTTAAAGGGAAAGACAAAGATGAATATCGTAAAAGAGCAAAAAGAAACAAACATTTTTCTTGCAGGTCACTCTTTTTAAAAAAATTTTAAATATATTTTAAAAGGCTGTTTTCTGATCTCACAAGTCAAAAAAGTGCATGCTAATGACTGATCTACAGCACCAGCCAAAGATCAAAGAAGTGTGGGGGATGGAAGAGGGGAAATACTCTCCCAGCAAATATTTTTGAGTTTTGCTGGGGAGAAAGGTGTTATGTGAGAGCACAGAGAAATGTTTCTATTGAACACTAGTTTCGGTGTGATGTGCTGGGTACTGTGCAACTCTAATGGCTAGAATGGCAGAGCCAATCCCTGCACATCTGTGTGCCAATTAGCCCTAATACTATTGTTATAAAGAAGAGTTTTCTTTAGCTCCCATGAAAGCAGCAGGACCTGAGTTTTGTCATTTCCTGTGTGACCATGCATCCCTTACAAATAGCAGCAATCGTCCATACAGATTTCAAAAGATATCCCATGTCCCTGGATATGAAATCAACTTTAAAAATAAAACCTTGAGAGGTCATCGTGGCTGTAAACTAATTAGCTGATTTTTAAAAGAGCTTTGAAAATGTTACATTCCTGCTCATGATTGGTGAGAACTAATGTTTGTATATCCATGCGAGGTATTTTTATTCATCGGAACTCAAGCGCCAAAACAAGTACTGAGTCCACGCCTATAAGAGTAGCATGGGAGGTGATGGATGGGAGAAAAATGCCAGTGAGCCTTAGCCCATTTCATGTGACATGGGTGGTATTGAACCCAGCTCCCAGAGGAGAAAGGTGGCTATAGAGCCAATCTCATGGATTAGCTATGTACATTTTCTGTATTTTCCTTCCCATTGCTGAAATGTAATGAAGCTTTCTCTTCAGCATCAGTTTTTTCACTCTGAGTGATTGCTTCAGTGATGTCTCAAGTTTGTGCTCATGACATCATTTAGTGTCCTCAAACTATGATGTTACTGAATTGTGCCAGAAGAGGGGGAGGAAGGGAAAAAAACTTTAATTGAGGAACAAAGACTTTGAGAGTCAGTCATTAGCAATGAACAACAGAGGAGGACAGTGTGGTGGTGACTCTAATCATGAGTCTGTCTGCTACAGTGTTCAATACAAAACACAGTCCCTTTGCCACTTGGAGGATGGCAGACAAGCATCTCAAGGCCATGACTCCTGGCAGCAAGGAGTAAAACACCATGTTAGTTGCTCTCAGGCAGATTAATTCTTTTAGGCAAAGTGGGAATAATCCTAACCCATGGCTGTGGTTCCTGTGTCTCAGCTCCTTCACTGTTTTGCCACTACAAATGTTTGGTTTTGCTTAGTGGTTCTCCCATCCAAGCTGCTCATGGGACAACAAGCTTAAACAGCATGGGAGACATGCAAGGAAGGGGGAAAAGAAAACTACCTGAGCAAAGCAGGGAGACAGGAGTTTATTTCTTTACTGTCTAACGGGCCCTCCTCGCCCCATTAGCCTAATCCCAATATACAGAGTGAGGCAGTAGGAATAAGAGAATGCTTGTGCCCAGCAGGAGGTGTGGAAGATTCTTCCATTTCCTTAAAATAAGTAAAAATGTGGCATTATGTAATGAATGATGTCTTTTGCCCATAAACCGCAGAGCACACTCACAACGTCATCCTTGCTTTTTCCTCCTCCAGTTCAGATGCTGTGGAGTCTCAAACTACACCGACTGGTTTGAAGTGTACAATACTACACGGGTGCCAGACTCGTGCTGCTTGGAATTCAGCGAGAATTGTGGACTCCACTCCCCGGGGACCTGGTGGAAAGCTGTGAGTATTCCTCTCAGTCAGCTGCATGGGCAGTTACCTAAGCCTTGTTTTAATTCAACCGACATAAGGGAGCTATGGGGGATGGCCACTAACAGGTCTACAGGAGGCAAAGGTGGACTGGAGATGTTAAAACTTGATCATCATAAAATGGCCTCACAGAGCTGCCAAGGGCCATTATTTCACCTTGTACCATGCAGTGAAGCCAGCACCTTGAATAGTTTTCCAGAGGGCTGAGGCTTCTTCTCTCCCAAGAGACAGCACTGGGCTCTGGAAGTCACATGCATCTCTCCGGACACATGGCTACTGCTGATAATGATCTCATTGTTATGCTTATAAGAAGCCCACAGAATCTTTTTTAAAAGGGGATACGGCAATATGCCACGTTTATTGAGAGTATAATTTAAGCATTAAAATCAGCATCTGCAGCTCCGATGTTGATGCAGAACGAACCCAAAGTCCCATGGCAATACGCCCTTCTTTTATAATAATAAGTTCCCATACAAGTCTCTGGACCTTGCTGTGTAACACTGGAGCTGTCAATCACGAGATTTTCAAGGTTGCTCTTAATTAGCATTATTTTGAGTTGTTACCAGGAGGATCCGCAGCTGTTTCTTATCTGTCCCTTTGGCTCAACTCCTTATCTCGTCCTTGGGGTGTATGCCTTTGCTTTAATCTGCCATCCTGGTGACTGATAAGTAATTGCCATCCGGCCCAGTTGTCCTTTCTCAGTTAATTACCATACATTCTTCACTCACACCAAACAGTAAATAAGGCAATTACAGCCATAAAACTTCCATCCTTCTAAGAACAAATGTTAACACAATCCGCAAAAAATAAACTCAGAACAATTTCTTCTTACTAATCCAAAGCTAGCAAAATGGAGTATAAGGCAAAATAAAGTACAATTTTACTTGAGACAATTTCTTCCCATTAGGCTTTTGGCCTACATCATGAGCAGAGGAGCTCCGACTGACTAGGAAGGAGACAGTGCCTTTCAGTTTAGTGTTGCATCTGTAGGGGTGGAAGAGGCTGCAGCCAAACACACGCACTCATGATTTTCAGAGGTCCTGATGTGGAACCCAGTAGTGACAGGTTGGAGTGGCAGAGACATTCACCAGGCACTAGAGCAGTGTAACCCTGCAGAGTTCAGTTCCTGACTGGGAGCCTGATCCAAGTCCCACTGAAACCTTTCTCCTGACTTCAGTGGTCTTTGAATCAGACCCAGCATTTGTGAGCTCAATGCTAGAATTTATTCTCAGAGCTCAAAAACGAATAAACCCTCGCGGTTTGCTTTCATCAGACTTAAGCCTCCAGAGGTAAGCCCCACCCCCAAATCCTCACCCAGCTCCTCCCTGAGCCGGTAGCCAGACACCCTTCCCATCTCCTAAATGAGTCCTAGGACCCTCCTTTTATACCATAGATAGCTGTAGGGAAGGTCTTGGGGGCAAGGGCAGCTACTGAAGTGGAATAAGGGAGTTTTGCTGCTTTCCAATTGAAGCAAAAAAATAAATTCAATTCTCAGCCTGATTTCAATGAAACTTCACAAGCATGGGCTGAAATTTCTAAACAGAGGCTGGACTCCAGCCAAAGCTGGTTTGGTTCTAATCAACACATCTCCCAGCTCTACTGTACAGCCTCCAGTTACCTTTACAGAACACTTTGGATAAAAAAACAAACAGCTTTTCTTGTTCTTGAATATGGGGATGAGAGCCGGTGAGCAGGGCCAAACCCCTAGTCATTGCTGTAGATTAATACCTTTTCCCTTATACATATTGTGAAAGTAACACAGACTAGATGTTTAACAACTACACAGTCCATCAGCCAGGGCTGGGACTGGCACAAAGGAAGCAAACCAGCCACTTCAGTGTATGTGCATAAGGCCTTCGCACTCTCCTATTTGTAAGTCAGCTGCACATGCTAAATCCCTTTCTGTGCCACGTGAATGGCCATCTAGGGGGTTGGTGGAGAGCACACCATGCAGTGGTTGAGGAGGCTAAAGGCAATGCAGGCATCAGGGAAATGTTTTCATAGGAGGCACTTGCTGTGGAGAATTCAGGCAGAGTTCATGAGCTCCACTGGTCAAGCACCTCCTCTTGAAAAGTCAGCCCTGATAATAAACAATTTCATCAGCTGCAGCCCTCTTCTTGGGGTGGAGTTTTCAAAAACACTTCATGCAATGGGGGTTGTGCTCCTAAGTAACTTTCAATGAGACTTACGATCACCAGTTACTTAGGCAATATTGAAAACCCCACCCCGGCATGACTCTCAGGAGCCTGCAATCCTGCTCCTGGCTGTCCACAAATTCCTGGGGGGGTTGCTTATCGGGCTAAGGAGGAAAGGGAGATTCATGACCATTTATGTGAGCTTGGTGGGTGGGTGCCAGTATTCTGAAGCTCCCCATGTAATTTATGTCATGCTGCATAGCAAGAGGAGCTGTAACCATTCATGAGGAGCAGGAAGAATAGATAGGAAAGGTCCTTCCAAACCCTTCCCCAAACCAAAATGTTCAGCCTTAGGAAATATTCTAATGGCAGGGAAAAGGTCTATGAAGAATTAAATATTTGTGGCCTCAGACGTTTACAAATTAATTGTCCAATTTTAAACGATAATGAGCCTGGAAAACAACTCATTTTTAATACAAGCTATTCCCAGCACCTTTTCAATAGTCACATAGAACTGTACTGCATGTTTGACCTCTTAAGGGATGGATACATCTTACTATGGTGCAGCTAGAGCTCTTAAAGGGCTGGGCCAGTAACATCAGAACATGGTCTTCACTGCAGAGGATGTGAGGGAGATTCCCAACCTGAGTCATTCATTTTAGGTGACAGATCTGAGGAACTGTCCCAGACTGAGGTGTCAGTAAAGGAAGTATGGGAACAAATTGATAAACTAAGTCACCAGCACCAGATGGTATTCACCCAAGAGTTCTGAAGTAGTTCAAATATGAAATTGCAGAAATAAATGTGGTATGTAACCTGTCGCTTAAATCAGCATCTATATCAGATGACTGGAGGATAGCTAATGTAAAGCTGATTTTTAAAAAGGGCTCTAGAAGCGATCCTGGCAATTACAGGCTGGTAAGCCTAACGTCATTACCAGGCAAGCTGGTTGAAACTATACTAGAGAACAGAATTATCAGACACATAGATGAACACAATATGTTGGGGAAGAGTCAACGCAGCTTTTGTAAAGGGAAATCATTCCTCACCAATCTATTAGAATTCTGTGAGGGGGGTCAACAAGCTTGTGGACAAGGGTGATCTGGTTGATATAGTGCACTTGAACTTTCAGAAAGCCTTTGACAAAGTCCCACGTCAAAGGCTCATAAGCAAAATAAGAAGTCATGAGATAAGAGGAAAGGTCCTCTCGTGGATCAGTAACTGGTTAAAAGATGGGAAACAAAGGCTAGGAATAAAATAATAAGATGGAAAATATAATGCACCTATATAAATCCATGGTATGACCATACCTTGAATATTGCATGCAGTTCTGGTCGCCCATCTAAAAAAAAATGATATATTAGAATTGAAAAAGAATGGTAATGAAAATGATTAATAGTATGGAAAAACTTCCATTTGAGGAGAGATTTAAAAAATTGGGACTGTTCATCTTAGAAAAGAGACAACTAAGGGGGGATATGATAGAGTTCTATAAAATCATGAATTGTGTGGAGAACGTGAACAGGGAAGTGTCATTTATGCCTTCACACAACACAAGAACCAATGAAATTAATAGGCAGCAGGTTTTAAAATTAACATAAGGAAGGACTTCCCACAGCGCACAGTCAACCTGTGGAACTCCTTGCTAGGGGGTTTTGTGCAAGCCAAAAGCATAACTTGGTTAAAAAAAGAGTTAGGTTCATGGAGGATAGGTCCATCAATGGCTGTAAGCCAAGATGGTCAGCGATTCAACGACATCGTCTTAAAGCTCTGTTTGCCAGAAGCTGGAACTGGACAATGAGATGGTTCACTTGATGACTACCCTGTTCTTTTTATTCCCTCTGAAGCATCTGGCATCTGTCACTGTCAGAATGGGCTAGATGGACCATTGGTCTGACCCAGTCTGGCCATTTGTATGTTATATTCTTAGGTGTGCCCCATGTCTAGTAATTAAACTAGGAAGAAAATAATTGAGGAACTTCTGTAATGCAAACCTAAGTTATGCAGAATGGTATAGGGTGGATACATATTGTAAAGCAGGAGGCACAACATAACAGCTCTTACTAGAGACTCGGATTAACTGTTTTCTTTATAATACGTTATTTCAGCCTTTTCACATATTTCCGTGTTCCAGGAAAACAGTAAAATGTATTTCAAAATTACAAAATGCTGATATTTAGCTCTTACAGGGCAAAAAAGCATGCTAGAAACCAGCACCTGCTCACTTTTAGTACGGGACTTGTATCTTTTAGAGCAGCAGCACCTCATGCCTACTGCCCCATCCCATATAGCCTTTTGGATGCACATCCTTCTGTGTCATTAAAAATCAATGTTACATTGGAAAGTCTCAAGCCAGGAAGTCATTGTGTTGGTTACAATGCTGAAATGACAATTCTAGCTACCCAGCAGCTCAGTTTGACCTGTCTCATTCCTATATGTGCCTTCACGTTTCCAGTGGACTAGAGGCTTATGCTTGTGTCTAATATAATACTCTCTGTTTCCTAGCCGTGTTATGAGACAGTGAAAATATGGCTCCAGGAAAACCTGCTAGCAGTGGGGATCTTTGCCCTGTGCACAGCTTTGGTTCAGGTAGGCTCTTATTTCAATTTCTTATTGCCTGAGTGATTGCAGTTGGATTACAAATTATGGAAACAAACTGGTTTCTTCCCAGCCTGTTTTTAACAATTTCCAAAATATTCTATTAAATCTTCCTTGGATTTTTAATGTAATCAAAATATCAGAGGGAAACTGCAATAATCAAAACTACATGCAGCATATGTTACCATGAATATCTACACACACACAGTTTCCTTTTTTTAATGCCCTAAATGATTAGGATCCGATTTAGTTATTTACTTTTTGTCACTCAACATGGCCAGCAAAACCAGACAGGTCGGTTTCATCCTCCGGTTCTCCTGCCTTAGCGTAAGAGTGGGTTTAGCTTGCAAAACCAGCAAGGGAATGTTTATATTAAATTTTAACAAAGCACTTAAATGAAAGCCTCAATCCTGCATACACAATCATAGACCTAATTTTCTTTCTGTGAGTATTCCCATTAACTTCAATAGCATTATGCACATGAATAAAGTCAGGCATGTATATATTTCTTTACAGGCGCAGGGCCTATATTTGTACTTCAAGCATGGCTATGACCAGAAACACGGCTAAATATTAACAGCATGCTAATGCCCTATGTCTACGTATGCCTATGCTGCAATCAGAGGGATGCCTGCAGCACATGGAGACATACCCAGTCTAGCTTTAATCCAGCTAATAGGAGTGCCAATAGCAGCACAGGCTTCAGTGTGAGCTGTCCAAGCCTGACCAGGACCATGGATACTTACTTTGGCTGGCTAGCCCAAGCTAAAATCAGTGCTGCTGTGGCTTCACTGCTTTTGGTAATCGCGCTATCTAGATTAAAGCTAGACTCTGACATACCTCTGACTGCAGCATAAACATACCCTTATTTTCTAGCAGTGACTTTCGTATCTCATTCATACTCAGCTTACAAGTCGGAAGTATGGTTACTCTACACTAACTGTGCAGTAACTCTCAATTAAGATGTGGTTTTATGCTTTGCATGCCTCCAGCAATAGAGAGTCTGGAATCAGAACTGGCTCACGGTGTTGCTGATGATGCATTAGGCAGAACTGCATACATCTGACACTTCCATAGTCTTCTCCTGGCACGGCAGGTTATGGCCCCGCTTTGGCAAAGCACATATTTGAGCAGGGAACTATAATAATGAGAAACTTACTTTCTTCTCAAACAGAGGTGAGTGGAGATGCTTAGGGAGTGGATCTGTGCAGTGAAATAGTGTAGCAAACAGAGCTTGCGCCTCCCTATTTGGTCTATAACCACACTTTAGAGGGTGGCTGTTGAGTACACTTGCCGCATTTAGGGAGTCTTTAAAAGATGTATTAGTTACACTGTTCATAAGATCGTATCATCCATCCCCAATAGACAGTATTTATACGTAGAGCATTTAAAATCATATTGTATACATCTGACCAATTGTAATGACTTGTTTTCATTAGGAAAACAATTTTAGACAATTTTTGAAATGTTTACTGGAGGTTGTAGTGAAAATTATGAAATGCACAGAAAATACTTCAAGCCTCAAAAGCTTTTGCCAGGGTCTTCCTCCTTATCTCCCCCCCCCTCCACACACTTCCTCCTTATCTCCCCCCCTCCACACACACAACCTAATTATTGACTAAAGATCCAAAACCTAATGAGACTCTCTCCATCGACTTCTGTGGGATTTGGATCAGGCCCTAATTGCTTGACAACTTTTTTGGCTAGCACTTTTGAAGTGCAAGGAAGTCATACACAAGTAACCCCTTAAAAAACAACAACATGTACCTAGTGCAGTAGGAGAATCTTCTGAGTTGGTGCATGCTAGGGGCCTCAATAAACAAATGTGCAAATTAACCCGCCCTATTGGAGACTGCCACATGCAGGCATTCTCTGACACGCTGATTTGCTTTGAGTCAGGAAAAGGTCAGTGTTCTAATGAATAATGCAGCTGCTTTAATAGCCAACAGAATTCCATTCCGTGGTATAAAAAGCCAGAGCAAAGTCTGGAAGTTAGAGATCAAGAGCCATTTATTTAACCTAAAAATGTCTGTGTCTGTGTTCAGATAAAACTACCAATACCATTGCTCAAAGTCTGTTTAAAAAATAATCCTTGTAGGGAATTGCCATTTAACCAGACTATCAATTGATTTTAAAGTGGCCAAAATAATCATTTCAAAGAATATATATATAAAGAACTGCTACATGATAAACATTCAACCCTGAGGAAGTGATTACAGCTGAGCTTTGGCAGAAATAGCAGCAGTTACACTTCCTTCTTTTATCCAAGTAGTTTACAAATGAGGGTAAGTATCATGATTGCTATTTTACATGTAGGAAAATTTAGGAAAAGAGAAGAGCCCCCCACATCCTCTGAGGTATCTAGGCACCTAATTCCCCTTGAAGTCAGTGGAAGTTAGGCACCTAAATACCTCTGAGGATACACACAGTAAGTCAATGGCAGAGCTGGGAATAGAAACCATTTCTCCTAATTCTCAATGTAGGGCCACAGCCTCTTGATTAATCTCAAGGCTTTGCTCAGGCCTATTGGGAGCAGGTGCACTGTTGATGGAGCCTGCTTATTTTTTTTGCAGAGATTGGCCCTAATGATTGTCAGCACTCTTCCCTCCATGGATGTGTTCATGAGATCACATAGCTTTAGAAAATGGGAAGAACGGCACTATCCTTAAGTTTGAGACAAAAACATTGTCTCCCATCGTGATGGATACTGTGACAAATACAGATCCATGGCCATCTGGGTGGGTCGCTACTGTAAAGTAAAATATCTTTCAGCAACTGACACCTCATTATTTCCTGGCAAATAAGGGCTGTTTTTATACTTGACACCAGAACTGAGAGCAGGGCCATTGTCTGTCCATGTCCTCCTGCTGGCACCCATGAATGAGTGGTGTAGATGGGAGCAGAGGGGCACAGAGGAGTGAAGCAGAGCAGAACAGGAGCCTGTGATCACAGAATTAAAGACTATATCATAAGACATATGCATATAGGGGCAAAGTCATGTTGCACAAATAACCTTAATTCTTGCATTTCCTGACTTTTCAGTGTTTGACTTTGCACCCTCAATAAGGTGGATCTAACCCTTTTTTGTAATACTATGTCTGTCAATTTAATTTTTGTTTTGTTTCTTTAGATTCTTGGACTGACCTTCGCAATGACCATGTATTGCCAGGTAGTCAAGGCAGACACCTACTGTGCATAGAAACCATCTCAAGCCTCTATGTTTCGCCTCAAAAGGACATAGGAGAAAGCTCCTTCATGTTCATTCATCTGATCTTTTTTCTATGTAAGATAAACTGTGTATAATCCTATATCTCTGAAGATTTTGTAAATCACCCTAGTTTATTGAGGGAGGAAAAAAGGGATGGAAAAAAAAGCCAAGAGAAGATCAGTACTTGGATTGGCATAGGCAGGAGGAAGAAGCAGTGTCTTTAAAAAAAAAATGCACCAACGTAACAGAAGAAAACAGTTTCCTTTGCATGGACTGAATATGCTGCTTAAGAGGAGCTGGTCTGCAAACCAGTGCTAGCATAGTCTGCAGACACTGAAAAGAGCTCCAGGAATCCAGAAAGGTTTCCTTCCAGAATATATCATGGGCTGATGTGTGTGTGGGGTAGGGGAGGAGTGGAAAGTTAACTAGCCTTCCATATTGAAAAAAGAAGGCGTGGAATAGCTAATATTGCTGGAACTGTCATTTTACTACGATTTGTCTTTGTATGCAGCTAGTGTCACAGCAAGCCTCCAAACTGTCTCAAGCAGATTTTTGCAGCCAGGCGTGGGTCATCTTCAGAAGTGTTTTTAGTTTCATGTGCTCTGAAGTCAGGAGCTAATCAGGATCTGAGTAATGAGATCTGCCTGGTAAGGGAAAAAAGTCTTAATGGCTATTGTGTCACTTATTAATTTGCAGTGGTACAGAACCAATAAGGGTGTACGTGTATGATAGATTCATAGACATTTACCATTCTGAAGGAAGGTAAAATAACCCTGCATCTCACCTCAGAAGATGGAAGCTTTCTACCCCATTTCACATTCCAAGTGAACAAATACTCAAAGGGAAATAATATTATTTCTTGTAGGAGACACTATCACTATTACCTCTGGGGAAACAAGTAATTACTTTCAGCTGTATCTTCATTTCTGTAAACAACTTGTGAGTGGGCTTTCTCTGTCACTCTCCTATGGTTTTATTTTTTCCATTCCTGTTTCAAGTCAGTCTACCAGCAACTATCACTCATTTCTGCACTTAAAGAGCTGTCAGCTGTTTCTTCATTGAATGTCATTAATTTTCCCTGGGATAGTATCATCTGCAGATAGTATAGGGTTTGCCTTGTCAAAGAAACATGTGTTACACAGTGCTTAAGCCTTTAGCATTTCTAAGCAGGAAAACATCTCAACTACTTATTTACAACATCTAAGGAAAATGGTTCCCAGTGGGAACTGGAGTCAACTTTCAAGCTTTTTCCTCTCCCCTTGTGCAGGCTTGCTCAGTAGCAACACCTGGCCCTGCTGGAATTTGCAAAACAAGCATCAGTCACAACTCCTAATTGCAGGAAAACAAATTCCGTGTGTGTTCCCCCAGTGCCATAATTGAAGAGAATGTGTGAATTGTGCTTTGAGGAAATTTTAATTGAATTGTAAGAAAACTTTTCATCCAGCAAACTTTTCATCCAGCAAACAGTGGGTAGGCCCAATACAGCCTACAGTATTGTGCAATGTAGACATACAGCCTTGAGTTACTGTGTCTGCTGGGCCAGGCTCCATCTTGAACCTGACAGCCAAGCCCTGGGCAGTATTTATCAGAGCAGTGGTTCCCAAACTTGTTCTGCCGCTTGTGCAGGGAAAGCCCCTGGCGGGCCGGGCTGGTTTGTTTACTTGCCGCATCCGCAGGTTCGGCTAATTGCGGCTCCTAGCTCCAGGCCAATGGGAGCTGCTGGAAGCGGCAGCCAGTACGTCCCTCGGCCCGCGCTGCTTCCTGCAGCTCCCATTGGCCTGGAGCAGCGAACCGCGGCCATTGGGAGCTGCAATCAGCCGAACCTGCGGATGCGGCAGATAAACAAACCGGCCTGGCCTGGCCCGCCAGGAGCTTTCCCTGCACAAGCGGCGGAACAAGTTTGGGAACCACCGTATTAGAGAAAGGTTGCTACAACTATGGTGATTTATAGATGTTCTGTACCACCCTTGCCCTTCTGCCATTACATAACACATGAGAAAACTGATTTAAATGAACCCTCTATTTAACTCTGTCAAATCCTGAGGTGGTGGTATAAGTGATCAGTCTTGGCAACGTTTTCAGAGAGCTGTAACATCATGAACAGGGTTGCTGTGGTTGGAAGCAGTGGGCCTAGTGAGAAGAACCATCCCTACGGCCAAAAGAGGGGTGTGGAACCTACCCAAAGCAACACCATGCTGCTCTGAGGTAAGGCTCTTCAGCAACCCTGAGCAGTGGCAATTGCAGTTGCTGGCTTTCTCCTCCTCTGACTTCCAAAGCCAAGTGTATGTAGTTTGGTTTAGGCATGTTGATTCCAAGCTACTAAATAGCCAAAGTGGGTGAAGGAATATCATTTGTTGGCCCAATAGAAGATTTACCTCTGCCACCATCTCTCTCTAAAGAACACATGTATTCATCCTTGAGTTACTACAGCTGGAGCAGAGTATCCAGACTCTTAATGGCTTAGTGCAGGTTCTTGCTGTAGTGTGGTTCACACATGTGAGGAATGGACTTCCTTACCACCGTTCTAGTGGGCACTGACATCTAGCAACATTAATGGGAGTTTCACAAATGCAGAAAACAAGATGATGAAGCCTTGAAGTCAAGCACCACTAAAGAGCTCCTGTGTATGTATCACAAATCAGGTTTTTGCGTGCCGTTACCTGGCACGATGCAGAAAATCTTCCACATGTGAGCAGGACTGAGACTAATTCTGTTCTTAAAGAACAGTTTTTGTTTAGTGTGTTCTTCTATTCCTGCCTCCCTCTCCCCCACCTACTCCAAAGTTGAATTGTACAATTAGCATAAGTTCTTGCCCTGGCCCGTTAGAACAGTTGTAGTCCCAGGCATTCCTGCTGACAGCTCTGGGTTCCATCTCTGAGGAGCAGAATAATGGAGTCAGGAATGCATTACCAAGACACTGATTTAAAAATGATAAGTGGGACTGCTACAAATAGACTTGTCTGTCATTAAAAATTATCATGCAGGCAGTAGTCCCACTGGCTCAGCTGAAAACAATGCACCGTCCTGTGGCAGAGCTGGATTGGAGGCTCTACAAAATGGTCTCAAGGGTAGGGAGTACAACCCGTTCCTCATGTGAATCCCCTAGTTCACATGCAGAGCTCAGTGGAGACTGCAAGATTTTGGCCAAGTCCATTGAAGGAATGCAGGGAGAAAAGGTAAAATGACTGAAGGCTTGAACACTCCTTCTGATTGTGCTGAAATCATTTGCCACGGTTTGTGCTGCTTTACAATTATGTAAATTGCCTCTCTGTTTTTTAGCCTCCTAGGAGATAAGGTGTGAGCATCTCTTTCTAAACCAAAGTAACTGGGGGTGTGTAAAGCCGGAAAGGCATTAACAGCAATGCAACAAGACTTTGTTATTTGTCTAATCTGGGTCTCCAGCACGGTGCCAGTGCAGATATTGGTGAACTCGAGACTGCATTCTAGACTCTTTTCACATAGGCCACCAGACAGATGGTACAGAGCTTACAGACTCTACCAACACAATCTGACGTCAAACCATTGCCCCATATTACAATCCACTTAAGCACCGCCGATTTTTTTAAAATGAGATATTCTGAGTAAGAGAACTGATTGGGTGGTGTATCTGTAACAACCACCACGCCTTGTAAGAGACATTTCCTTAGTTCATATTTAACTTTAGACTGGTTCATTATCATCATCACATAGTACACCTGGCACATGTTAAAAGGCTCTATGTCGCCGGAGCAACACAGAGGTCGTTCCAATTGCTCTCCTAAATCAATGTTTTTATGACTTAAGGGCTGGGTTTTTTTTGTTTTCGTTTTAAATAAAAAAGGACTTTTAAAATGTAAAACAGGACCAAAACCAGGAAACCCAGAGTTAAGGTTTAGACTATGTCCCTAATTAAAAGAGTCAGGCCCTTTTTTGATTGATTTCACTGTACAAGGCCCAAATTTGGTCCTATTGAAGTTAGTGGGACCAGGATTTGTCTTTAAGTCTCTGTCTGCCATACTTTTAACTTTGCTGTCCTGTATCATAACTATTAAATATATTTATAATAAGGGTTTATTTTCTGGTAGCTGTCCATAGCAGCCATCTTTTATCAACTCTACACCCTGTAGCACAGACTCAATAAAATTCACTCCAGTTTCTGCTCTATATCTACCTGCCAAAAAACCCTGGACATGGGATTTTTTTTATTCCCTTTGGACTTAGTAGTAATGAATAATGAACTGCAATGATGTTGTATAAAAACATTAATCTGGCATCAGTAAATATGATTGCTACACAAAAGCCTCTAAAAAACAAATTAAAGATTGCGCAATTGAATATCTCTGGGGTTGTGACACCCTCCCCCCCCCCAAAACCCTTCCAACATTGCTAAATGTGACAATGGTCCCAGCTTGATGGAGTGGGCTACCAGCATGAGGCATACCTGATACCCTCACAGCTGTTCTATAAACATAGCGTGAGAGAAAGTGGGGACATGGCTGATCTTTAAACTAGTACTTTAGTTCACAGGGGAGGGGGGGGCGGATATTCATGAATTTTATACACTGTATATTAGATTGTTCACAGTAATGTTATTGCCATGGAAAATTCTGTTTGGAGTTGCATTGTGAGTTCAATTTGAATATCATCTGTACAATATCTCATTGGACAGTTATTGGTTACTTGGATTTTGTCATTGCAACAGAAGGAATGATACAGTTTTGTGCACCATATAGAGGACAACAAAATTTAAAATATACATTTTATTTTTTAAAAGTTATTAAATATTCTTTAAAGTTTACAGCTGAATGTCTTGTGTTTTTTATAATGTACATACCTATGCTATAATATATACAGTGTGTATATGCTTACAGACGTGTATATATGCACTAGAAACTGCATAGCCTGCTTCCATTTTCTCATCTCCCATAGCCTGCCTTTAATTTTAATCTATTTTATCGTATCTATTGTTTGCATAAGCAGATTGCCAATTCTGCCAGGAAAGTGAAGGCCAATTTTCTTTGGTTAGGAGCAGATTATTTTACAGATTTCACAAGCCAGTATCCCTTTAAAAAGATGACAGTGGGGATTCATGTCAGTGTACTTGTTTAATCATGGATACACAAATCATTTTATTCTGCTTGATTTTTAAATTTAGCTGAACATGATTGGGATAATATATTTTGAAACAAAAGGGATTCTCCTTTTTTTTTGAGATAGCAGGAGGCTGTCAATAATGTTTGGCTATATGTTAAAATGAAACATAGGAATTGCCATGGCAAATCAAAAGAGAGGTCTATCTAATTGGGTATCCTGCCTGAGCCCATGTCTACACTATGAATGCTTTACCAGTATAGGAATACTGGTATACTATACCGATAAAGCACTCCTAGCAAGGACAACAATGCTTTTAATTTTTATTCCAACTGCAAAACAAGCTATACCAGGAAAAGCAGAGTTTTGGCATGTCAATCATATATCACACCTCTTCACCCTCAATCCCCGACTGACACAGCTGTGCTGGCAGAAATCTGCAGTGTAGACATTGCCAGGGAGTGGATACAGCAAACTGTTTCAGAGGAAGATGCAAGAAACCTCATAATGGAGAAGCCTATCCTCATGGGACATTTCTAAGTAGAGCACAGGATCTGGTCCAAGAGGTGAATATAGCTGGACCGCTTGGTAATAGTGGCCACAATATAATTAAATTTAACATCCCTATGGCAGGGAAACAGCAGCCCAACACTGTAGCATTTAATTTCAGAAAGGCGACTACACAAAAATGAGGAAGTTAGTTGAACAGAAATTAAAAGGTACAGTGCCAAAAGTGAAATCCCTGCAAGCTGCATGGAAACTTTTTAAAGACACCATAATAGAGGCTCAACTTAAATGTATACTCCACATTAAAAAACATCATAGGAGAGCCAAAAAAGTGTCACAGTGGCAAAACAACAATGTAAAAGAAGCAGTGAGATAAAAAGGCATTCTTTAAAAAGTAGAAGTTAAATCTTAGTGAGGAAAATAGAAAGGAGCATAAACTCTAGCAAATGAGGTGTAAAAATAAAATTAGGAAGGCCATAAAAGAATTTGAAGAACAGCTAGCCAAAGACTCAAAAAGTAATAGCAACATTTTTTTTAAAGTACATCAGAAGCGGGAAGTTTGATAATCAACCAATGGGGCCACTGGACGACTGAGATACTAAAGGAGCATTCAAGGATGATACGATCATTGTGGAGAAACTAAATGAATTATTTGCATCCATCTTCATGGCTGAGGATGTGAGGGAGATTCCCAAATCTGAGCCATTCTTTTTAGGTGACAAATCTGAGGAAATGTCCCAGACTGAGGCATCATTAGAGGAGGTTTTGGAACAAATTGATAAACTAGAGAATAAGAAGTCACTAGGCCCAGATGGTATTCACCCAAGAGTTTTGAAGGAACTCAAATGTGAAATTTCAGAAATATGAACTGTACTTTGTAACCTAGCATTTAAATCAGCTTCTGTACCAAATGACAGGAGGATAGCTAATGACATGCGAATTTTTAAAAAGGGCTCCAGAGATGATCCCAGCAATTACAGGTCAGTCAGCCTGACTTCAGTACCAGGCAAACTGGTTGAAACTATAGTAAAGAACAAAATTGTCAGACACATAGATGAACATAACATTTTTGGGGGGAAGAGTCAACATGGTTTTTGTAAAGGGAAATCATGCCTCACCAATCTACTAGAATTCTTTGAGGGGCTCAACAAGCATGTGGACAAGGGGGATCTCATGGAGACAGTGTACTTAGATTTTCAGAAAGCCTTTGACAAGGTCCCTCACCAAAGGCTCTTAAGCAAAGTAAGTTGTCATGGGATAAGAGGGAAGGTCCTCTCATGGATTGGTAACTGGTTAAAAGATACACTCAGCTCAAGTTTATGGGTAGCTTAAAAACTTGAGCTCAGCAGTTAGATTCCAAAAGAGGAAAGAAAACAAACAAACAAACAAAAACCCTACTTAACTACCCAGTTTGGGAATCCATATTTTACAAGTGTAGAAAAGGACAGAAGAGTGCATGGTTACAAATCAAAACTTTCTATATTCTTTTGTTACTGATTTTCCAATTACTTTCAATTTACCAAGTTAGAACAAGCTAATACCTAGCATGCCATCTGAAAAATCAAGATGTGAGAAACTCTGCTTCATATCTCATCACCATTACTAAAAGCCACGGAACCCAAACCTACCTGACAATATTTTTGAGATAGAATAGTTATTACTTCTGTGGCCTGCCAGTGCTGAGAGATGATATTAGGGTAAATTTTCCAACAGGCCTCAACTCAGCCTTTAAAACTGCACCCAAAATTTGGGGACTGACAGACTGCAAGTAGATGTGGGTTCCATAGATTTTACTAGTGGTACTGACATGGAAAAATCAGATAATTACAACATTACACTGCAAATGTAATTTGAGAGGTTGTTTAAAAACAAACAAACAAAAACCCTGGCCCATGGCTGCATGTATTTGCCATTCTTACACCATCACTTTTCTGCCTATGGCCATGCTCCTTACTACATAAATACTTCCCCATATAACTAACACCGGTTATTCTATTCAGCAGAAAATTTTACTTTCGCCTTCATGGAAGAAGAGCTTGGTTTACACTTCCTGTAGTAGTTGGCAGGCTGTTAATAGGATTACATCCACCAACACCTAAATCAGTATAAACCAGCTAATTATATAGGTTACCTCACAGCCATCAATCCCCTACAGCAGGGGTCCCCAACGCGGTGCCCGCGGGCGCCATGGTGCCCGCTGGGGCATCTAAGTGCGCCCGCGTACTGGCCGGTGGACAAGCATCCGCCGAAATGCCACCAACAAGCAGCAGCATCCAGAAGCATTGCTGCCGAAATGCCGCTGAAAATCGGCAGCATTTCGGCAGTGACGCCTATTGATGTTGCCGCTTGTCAGCAGAATTTTGGCAGATGCTCGTCCACCACCACGGTCCTCCGTGGCTTGTCATCTGGCACCCGCCAGACGAAAAAGGTTGGGGACCACTGCCCTACAGTGTATGTTCCTTTAATGTCGAAACACTTTATCAGTTAATATGGTTTCTCCATTACACTGCATGGGTAAAACTTGTGTCTTCAGAAATTGTTGGTCTATAAGTGGTTATGCACAAGAGGTGTTTAAATAGAGGCTTTCCTGTATTTGTGACTAAAGGAACGAGATCCTTACTCAATATGAACCTTCCAATATGTTCTCATGGAACTGTTAGTATGTGACTTTATTCAATGACAGCCAACAAAAAATATAACTATGTATATAATTATATATAATACAAAATTAGTTTTTGTACAAGGTACAACATAAAAAAGAGAATGTTAAAATGTATTGTTGTTTCTGTATTTATTTTACCATACTGGCAGTGATACAAGTTTTAGGTGTAAAAGCACTCGTTCTGGAGATACTAATGACTACCACTGAAATAAATGGATTTCAGGAACTGGCTTGTTGGGAGTCTGTTCAGATGCACCTCATCTTGCTTTTCTAAAAATATGCTTGACTATGGTGCTTATGCACATAGCTGTTTCAACACTGCCTCCTGCCACAATGCTGTTTACACTCGCCTTCACAACAGACAGGCATCTAGATTACAAAGGGCTCAGACATGCCAGGTACCGAGTGCCCTGAGTAGCCACTGATATGAACATGTAAATTGCTATATGTGCACCACGTATTATTAACTAGAAGAATTATCAAGACTTGGTTTACCTTTCTCCAGAGGCTAACAATGTAGGGGTCATCTCTTCACCTGATTAGCCAGGAATCTCACCCACGGTAAGTGCATCATATACATATGAGGTTAACTTGCTCTGAAGTTAAATCATAGTTCAGACAATTAACACCTGTGATACAGAATATCTGAAAAACACCACAGATCAGAATTGTTCCCATAGGTCTTATTTCAAATGCACATATGCACTTCTGATGTTAATGGAATAGGGTACTCCTAGTTTTTACCTGATGTGATGGATCTAAGGTTTGAATATGGCAGCACAACTTACTGAGGTAGGTGGAATCTGCAAGGAAAGCAGTTTTTAGCTGGCTTTCAGTTGTCAAACCATTGATTCTCCCCATTTCCAGACTCAGTTAAGGTAGAGTAGCTACAAGTACTCCAGGAAAAGAGACAAGGGGGGAAAAAACAGCTCATAAATGCTGTCAAGATTTCCAGTGCTTTCTTGAAAACTCCCCTCTAATATTATAAGCATGCAGCACAGGTGGGTTTACGATAACACAGGCTACAAAGAGCTTCTTGAGATCCCTTGAGAAACCACCCATTTCCCATGCATGGCCACCACGCTTGCAACCAATTCAATTTTAAAATCAGGTTGCCACTAGCCAAGTAAGGAAAGCACTCACTGTGGGTGAACTTTTGGGGAGGAGTTGTGGACGCATAGCTCTTTCAAATATGAGGACAACTGCAACACCTGGACACACCGAAAGCAAACAGCTAGGCTAGAAAGCAAAATATTGAAATTTTCCACAGCAGCCATAGGAAAGGCTGTTAGCCTCCATGTGAACAGCTGAATTATGCTGCTTTGGGGTGTCAAACAGAGAAAGAGAGAGAATCAAACCAAAACCTTGTGATAGCTCACACTGGGAAACTCGGGCCCACATATAAGTAAAGCCCAGTCTGTGTGGGAATTGTACATTTGTAAATACAAATAGATGAGAGTGTATATGCTGCATTGTAATCGGGTACATTATCCCACTCACTCTCCCCTAAATTAAATATCAGAGTAGTAGCATAGCCTGCAATCATGGAAACTCGCTAATTGGTACTACCTCAAACCCTGAGGCTTTAAATCCCACTTCAGGATAGGTCTTATGAGTCCAGGCTCTTCCCTGTTACATATTTGGCAACTAACTCCCTGGCTGTGCTCCAAAGCTCATTACCTCAATACAACACTCCCTTCGTCTCTGAAATGTCATTCTAGAGAAGTGCTCACTTGGATCCAGAACCATTCTCACCTGGAAAAGTGGCATTTATTTAAAGCTATGTACATATCAGTCTCTCTTCTCACAGGCAGATTCAATATATATACATACATTTACTTTTTTCAGACATATAATGGTCAAATGCACTTGCCTGGTATGGATGACAAAATTCCACAAATCCTGTTGCTCTGAATCTATCACACAAAGGGAGGAAAGGAAGAAAAAGGAAAGAATCACAGGAATGGAAGATACAGATGAGGCTGCAAAGACAGGGTGATAAACCCTGATTGATAAACTTAACAATAACAAGTATCAGAGGGGTAGCCGTGTTAGTCTGGATCTGTAAAAGCAGCAAAGAGTCCTGTGGCACCCTATAGACTAACAGACATATTGGAGCATGAGCTTTCATGGGTGAATACCCTCATGCATCCGACGAAGTGGGTATTCACCCACGAAAGCTCATGCTCCAATACGTTTGTTAGTCTATAAGGTGCCACAGAACTCTTTGCTGCATTAACAGTAACAAGTCACCGGGACCAGATGGCATTCACCTGAGTTCTGAAAGAACGCAAATGTGAAATTGCGGAACTATTAACTATGGTTTGTAACTTGTCCTTTAAATCAGCTTCTGTACCCAATGACTGGAAGATAGCTAATGTAACGCCAATACTTAAAAAGGGATCTAGAGGTGATCCCAGCAATTACAGACCGGTAAGTCTAATGTCAGTACTGGGCAAATTAGTTGAAACAATAGTAAAGAATAAAATTGTCAGACACATAGAAGAACATAAATTGTTGGGCAAAAGTCAACATGGTTTCTGTAAAGGGAAATCATGTCTTACTAATCTATTAGAGTTCTTCGAAGGGGTCAACAAACATGTGGACAAGGGCAGATCCAGTGGACATAGTGTACTTATATTTCCAGAAAGCCTTTGACAAGGTCCCTCACCAAAGGCTCTTATGTAAATTAAATTGTAATTGGATAAGTGGGAAGATCCTTTCATGGATCAAGAATGATTAAAAGACAGGGAACAACGGGTAGGAATAAATGGTAAATTTTCAGAATGGAGAGGGGTAACTAGTGGTGTTCCCCAAGGGTCAGTCCTAGGCCCAATCCTATTCAATTTATTCATAAATGATCTGGAGAAAGGGGTAAACAGTGAGGTGGCAAAGTTTGCAGATGATATTAAACTGCTCAAGATAGTTAAGACCAAAGCGAACTTCAAAAAGATCTCACAAAACTAAGTGATTGGGCAACAAAATGGCAAATGAAATTTAATGTGGATAAATACAAAATAATGCACATTGGAAAAAATAACCCCAACTATACATACAACATGATGGGGGCTAATTTAGCTATAACTAATCAGGAAAGAGATCTTGAAGTCATCCTGGATAGTTCTCTGAAGACATCCATGCGGTGTGCAGCGACAGTCAAGAAAGCAAATAGGATGTTAGGAATCATTAAAAAAGGGGATAGAGAATAAGACGGAGAATATCTTATTGCCCTTATATAAATTGATGGTACGCCCACATCTTGAATACTGCGTACAGATGTCTCCTCATCTCAAAAAAGATATACTGGCATTAGAAAAGGTTCAGAGAAGGACAACTAAAATGATTAGCGGTTTGGAACGAGTCCCATATGAGGAAAGATGTGGGGGAGAGATAGCTCAGTGGTTTGAGCATTGGCCTGCTAAACCCAGGGTTGAGAGTTCAATCCTTGAGGGGGCCACTTAAAGATCTGGGGCAAAAATTGGTCCTGCTAGTGAAAGCAGGGGGCTGGACTTGATGACCTTTCAAGGTCCCTTCCAGTTCTAGGAGATTGGTATATCTCCTATTAATAAAAAAATATATATTATTAAAGAGGCTAGGACTTTTCAGCTTGGAAAAGAGGAGACTAAGGGGGGATATGATAGAGGAATATAAAATCATGAGTGGTGTGGAGAAAGTGAATAAGAAAAAGTTATTTACTTGTTCCCATAATATAAGAACTAGGGGCCACCAAATGAAATTAATGGGCAGCAGGTTTAAAACAAATAAAAAGGAAGTTCTTCACACAGTGCACAGTCAACCTGTGGAACTCCTTGCCTAAGGAGGTTGTGAAGGCTAGGACTATAACAGGGTTTAAAAGAAAACTAGATAAATTCATGGAGGTTAAGTGCATTAATGGCTATTAGCCAGGATGGGTAAGGAATGGTGTCCCTAGCCTTTGTTTGTCAGAGGGTGGAGATGGATGACAGGAGAGAGATCACTTGATCTTTACCTGTTAGGTTCACTCCCTCTGGGACACCTGGCATTGGCCACTGTCAGTAGACAGGATACTGGGCTGGATGGACCTTTGGTCTGACCCAGTATGGCCGTTCTTTTGTTCTTACATGAAGGCAAATGGAGAGAAGTAAAGAGGACAATACTTAGCAATTAAAGAGCACTTTCCTTCTTTGTGGTGTGTAGGAAAAGGGTAGTATTCTGTTAAATAGTTTGTGAATCCTCTAGTGGCTGGCACCATGTTCTATGTTTTAGAAGCTGCCAGAACCCCATCAGAGAAGCAGCATGGATGTAGCTAGGCCTTGTATGTTTGTGTTTATCTAGTAAACACAGTTATTTGGGACCCCACTGTGCCTGTGTAGTTTTTCAGATTTTGTTGTGTGAAGTCAGAACACTCTTCAGAGAGCTTTATAAACCAGGGTGAATAAAAATCAACAATTAAAAAAAATCAGATTTGATAAAATGCTTTTTGAGGAAAAAAACCTATGTAAAGATAGTTTTAATTAAGATACATTATAGCTCAAAGATCTCTCAGCACGGAATAGGGGTTAAAAATTCTAATTCTATAGTATGAGACAATATATTCATGTGATGTTTAAGAAAAGTTTAGTAAATGAGTTCCAATAGTTCATGGATTAGGGACCCAATCGTATGGGGTTCCACAGGCTTCTGGATAGAAAGATTAATCTAAATAATCTATCTACCCAACGGGACTCAGTGCTCAGTCTAGAAGATACCGTCGGAAATGCTTAGTTTTGCAGTTCTCAAACTGGATTTGTCTCTCCAGCGGTAACATGCTTGTTAACAGCAAACATGTTTTTAAATAAATAAATAAATAGAGGTGAGAAATAACAGCCCTCAACTCTCTGTATGCAAATTTGCAGAGGGACAATAGATTCAACCCCTTACCTCTCTCTAAAAGTGCAAAGTTTCAAAAAGTTCAATGAATAGAAGAAAGTCTGGAGATAAATGTGAGAAGCAAGGGACATATGTTTGTTTTTATTAAAATATTATATGTTTGCTGTTGAAGAAAAAAATCCAGAATACTTAACGTTGTTGTTTTAGTTAAATAAAACAATTTAAATGTCTGTCTGGTGATGTTCTCCTCCTAATACAGCATGGCAAGAAAATGCTCCAAATATTAATGATTAACCTGTTGAATTGGAGATAGTTCACCTCCCAATGACTTCATAAATACCTGCTTCAGTTACCTTTGGTAAATGAAATAACCAATCATTCATTTTCTAATATAGCTGTGTCACGGAGTCCCCGGGCGATGCTCTGGAACTGCTCCCCACAAAGCCAGTCAGGACTTTCGGGAGCCTCCTCTCCCTTGGAGCGTTCAGCATATGCCCCTCTGTGCGCTTCCCACAGCGAGCCCACCCTGGTGGGGTCCTGGGGAAGCCAGAGGGTCCTGCACCCCCACTTCACAGTCAGACGTGACTCTTAGCCAGCCAGTAAAACAGAGGTTTATTTATATGACAGGAACACAGTCCAAAACAGGTCTTGCCAGTACAGACAACAGGACCCCCTTTAGTTAGGTCCATCTGGGCCCCCAAGGGAGGCCTCAGCCTCGTTGGGAAGCCCAAGCCCCATCGAGGCGCCCTTCTCCATTTCCCAGCCAGCTTCAAACTGAAAACTCCCCACTCAGTATTCACATAACACAGCAAGAACATTCCCACTTCGTCACAAACTGTAAAACTAATCTAGTCCTGTGCTAGTCCCACACTCTCTTTCTCTCTCTCCCTCTCAAGAAGGGAAAGGGAAGTAAGGAATTGGATAAAGGAGGAAAGACAAAGTGGATAAAAAGGAAGGCATAGTGGGCAGGGAAGTAGACTGACAAGGGGAAGTGTGGATGAGAGAGGAGAGAGTAAGTTGGGATGTGAGGAGAAGAAAGGGGGCAGCTGAGCAGGAAAGGGGCATAATGACTGGATGAGTAAAGGAAGGGATAGATAAGGGAGTGAGGAGAGCAGAGTGAATGCAGCAAGATTTGACACCTGGGGCAGATCTGTGCTGAAGAGTGAAAATGAAGAGTGAGAGATGGGATGGATGCATGAGGGAAGGTTGCAGTCAGGAGAGACAGATCAGAAAATGGATGATGAAAGCCAAGTGTATAATTAGGGGGATGGAAATGTGAGAGAGTTAACTTGGAAATGAGCGGAGAAACCCAATTCTCAACACTGCTCCCCGCCCCTCCCCACACACCATTTTTTTCAAGCTTTCAGTTAATTCAGAGATGGTGGGTCTCTCAGGTTTAACACAGACATGTTCCCCGCAATCTGTACAATGCTCAGCACTGTGGTATCCGAACATCTATTATTTAGATCCACAAAACATCAAGGGCCATGATGTGCTCTGGAAGATGCCCTGGTTTTCTAGAACTGCAACTAATCCCTTAGACACAGCCAGCATCTCACAATGGCAGACACACAACTTGCCTGCAGCAGCAGCTGCAGAATGTGACAGGCAATGTCTGGAGAAAGAGAAGCAGTCACAAACAATGTCTAGGATTTAAAGATTCTGCACTACAATATTGCTCATTTGTTCTTCTCTGCACTCTGCTTTCATCCCGTTCCAACAGCTCTCCTGCCCCCTCCCTAACTTGAGTGAAATCCCCGGTTACTCCTTGTCCTAGACAGCTTAAGCTCATGGCTGTTTAAGAACACAAGACATTACAGATGATGGAAATGGTTACCAAACGCGAGGGGAACAAGACGTTTCCTCCTCTTAGGCCTGGTCCACACTAGGACTTTAATTCGAATTTAGCAGCGTTAATTCGAATTAACCGTGCACCCGTCCACACCAGGAAGCCATTTAATTCGACCTAGAGGGCTCTTTAGTTCGAATTCGGTACTCCACCCTGACAAGGGGAGTAGCGCTAAATTCGACATGGCTATGTCGAATTAGGCTAGGTGTGGATGCAAATCGAACTTACTAGCTCCGGGAGCTATCCCACACTGCACCACTCTGTTGACGCTCTGGACAGCAGTCCGAGCTCAGATGTTCTGATCAGCCATACAGGAAAAGCACCGGGAAAATTTGAATTCCTTTTCCTGTCTGGCCAGTTTGAATCTCATTTCCTGTGTGGACGTCGTGGCGAGCTCAGCAGCACTAGCAGCGATGCAGAGCTCTCCAGCAGAGGAGTCCATGCAATCTCAGAGTAGAAAGAGGGCCCCAGCATGGACTGACCAGGAAGTCTTGGATCTGATCGCTGTGTGGGGCGATGAGTCTGTGCTTTCGGAGCTGCGCTCCAAAAAACGGAATGCAAAGACCTACGAGAAGGTCTCCAAAGCCATGGCACTCAGAGGATACAGCCGGGGTGCAACGCAGTGCCGCGTGAAAATCAAGGACCTGAGACAAGGCTACCAAAAAATCAAAGCGGCAAACGGACGCTCCGGAGCCCAGCCCCAGACATGCCGCTTCTACGAGGCACTGCATGCCATTCTCGGTGGGTCTGCCACCACTGCCCCACCAGTGACCGTGGACTCTGAGGATGGGATAGTGTCGAGGGGCAGTTTCTCGGCGATGTTCGCCGATGGGGAAGATGAGGAAGGGTTTGTGGAGGACGAGGCAGGCGACAGCGGTTACAATACTGCTTTCCCCGACAGCCAGGATCTCTTCATCACCCTCACAGAGATCCCCTACCAACCCTCCCCGGCCGTTAACCCGGACTCCGAATCAGGGGAAGGATCAGTCGGTAAGTGCTATAAACATGTAAACATTTATTTTTTAACAAAACAGGAATAAAAACTATATAAAAAGAAGGTCAATGCATATAGGGATCGAACAAAAATCCTCTTGGGACAGTTCAACGAAGCTCTCTGAGAGGTACTCGAAAAGCCTCTGCAGGAGGTTCCTGGGGAGAGGTGCCTTGTTGGGTGCTCCGTGGAAGCACACTCTTCCGCGCCAGGCCATCAGGAGGTATAATGGGAGCGTCGCCTCGACCAGCATGGCAGCATAGGGCCCTGGTCTGTGCAGGGATTCACGCAGCATTCACTCTCTGTTTCTCCTGGAGACCCGCCTCAGGGTGATCTCGCTCGGCGACTGCTACATCTAATTAGGGGAATTACTTTAATGTTACTATTGTGAATGCTTGACTTTTCCTTTGCATAACAATGACCGTTGTTTAACAGCCACGTGTTGTAGGCTGCAGAGGAAAAGCATACAGGGATCTTTCCCGGGGACAGCCGCGAGGGGCTGGAACAGGGTCACACTTTATGCTTTCCAGATTGCCTGCAGCAGGAGGGCACTGCTATCCATTAACTGTTAAGCAGCCTAAAGTTTACTGCTTACCAGGCCTGGCTGCTACATGGATTCTGCTGTCCTGCCCGGCTTGTCCGATCTCCAGTGCAAGACCCCAGGCAATGAAAGCGAATGCCGAAAATTCGAACTTGTCCTGAGAGCACATGAGATTAGGTGCCCTGTATGATCTTGTTCACAGAAACTGAGTAGACTGTGATCAGTGTTCGCAAACATGTATCTTTGGAAGGCAATCACTTCCTTTTTCCCATCACACAGCTGCGGCTCTTTCCCGAACTGCCCCGGCATCCCCCTCACAGAGGCTGGTGCAGATTAGGCGGCGAAAGAAAAAGACTCGGGACGAGATGTTCGCTGAACTGATGGCCTGCTCCAGAGCAGAGGCGGCCCAGCAGAGCCAGTGGAGGGAGACCCTCTCTCAGCAGCAGCGCTCACACAGCGAACGGGAGGACAGGTGGCGGCAGGAAGACCAGCAGGCGACTCAAACGCTGCTTGGACTAATGAGGGAGCAAACGGACACGCTCCGGCGCCTTGTGGATGTTCTGCAGGACCGCAGGCAGGAGCAGAGAGCCCCCCTGAACTGTATCTGCAACCACCCTCCCCCGCCACAAAGTCCTGTCCCCCCCTCACCCAAAATCACAAGAAGGAGGGGCGCTAGGGGCCGTGAAAACTGTCACTCCACCCCAGCAGAGCGCTCATGTACCAAACAGCTCTCATTCCCTAAAGTATGAGAATTGCTTCCCTTCCTGGCTCACACGATCCCAAATCCCAGTTTCATCCGCCAACTGTGTAGTTGAGTATTAAAAATAGTTTGCTGTTCATTACTGTTTCCCTCATGTTTCTTTGCATAAGACTTTGTGTGAAGGGTGGGGGAGGGGTTTGTTAATTGCATAGGACAGCCACCATTAACAGGGTACAGACATGGGGGCAGGATCAACAGCAGGTCACACACAGAGTGCAGTCACTAGGCACCCGGGTCACTCTGTGAGGTGTCTGCTGCCCCAGGTCAGTCTGGGAGGAGTATGTTGCCCCAGGGTCCGAGCGCCTGGCATCCACAAATGGCAAGGCAGGCTGCCCTTACCATGCCCTTCCACCCTAGCCATGAACCTCTCCGATGCCCTGAGCCCCAGCCAGAGCCATCATCCCCCCACACCTACTCACCCTTCCCACACACCCCTCACCCCGTCCTGCAAACCCACCCCTTCCTGCACACCCTCTGGTAACCATCCTCCCCCCAGAGACCGCTGTAGGATCAGGAGCCTGTCAGTCCTCGAGTGTAGAAGCGGTCTGTACATCACTGCACACCGTACCCACCACAGTCCGCGTCCCTGTTGGAACCCTTGAACGAGAATTCGTTAGTAAAGAAAACTTTGTTAATTAAAAATGTTCCAATAACTTTATTTTTAAACGTCTGTTGGAAGGGGGGAAACCTGGTGAACGGGGGTATGTAACCGCTGAAAAAAGTCAATAGTAACTGAAACAGGAGCAGGTTCAGTTTCTCTGTAAAGAGACTGGACAGTCATAGGTTACCCTGCTCACTGAGGAACCTAGCTTTCAAAGCCTCCCGGATGCACAGCGCTTCCCGCTGGGCTCTTCTAATCGCACGGGTGTCTGGCTGAGCGTAATCAGCAGCCATGCGATTTGCCTCAACCTCCCATCCCGCCATAAAGGTCTCCCCCTTGCTCTCACAGAGATTGTGGAGCACACAGCAAGCTGCAATAACAATGGGGATATTGGTTTCGCTGAGATCCGAGCGAGTGAGTAAGCTCCTCCATCTCCCCTTGAGACGTCCGAAAGCACACTCCACCACCATTCTGCACTTGCTCAGCCGGTAGTTGAAGAGCTCCTTGTCACTGTCCAGGGCGCCTGTATAGGGCTTCATGAGCCAGGGCATTAGCGGGTAGGCTGGGTCCCCGAGGATCACTGTAGGCATCTCCACATCCCCAACACTTACTTTGTGGTCCGGGAAGAAACTACCTTCCTGCAGGCGTCTAAACAGACCAGAGTTCCTGAACACACGCGCGTCATGAACCTTGCCCGGCCACCCGACGTAGATGTTGGTAAAACGTCCCCTATGGTCCACCAGTGCTTGCAGCACCATTGAAAAGTAGCCCTTTCGGTTAATATACTGGCTGGCCTGGTGGGCCGGTCCCAGGATAGGGATGTGAGTGCCATCTATAGCCCCACCGCAGTTTGGGAATCCCATCGCGGCGAAGCCATCTATGACAACCTGGACGTTTCCCAGGGTCACTACCTTTGAGAGCAGTAGGTCAACGATTGCGTGGGCTACTTGCATCACAGCAACCCCCACGGTAGATTTGCCCACGCCAAAGTGGTTCGCTACTGACCGGTAGCTGTCTGGCGTTGCAAGTTTCCAGAGGGCTATGGCCACTCGCTTCTGCACACTCAGGGCTGCTCGCATCCGGGTGTCCTGGCGCTTCAGGGCAGGGGCCAGCAAGTCACACAGTTCAAGGAAAGTGCCCTTACGCATCCTGAAGTTTCGCAGCCACTGTGATTCATCCCAGACCTGCAGCACTATGCGGTCCCACCAGTCCGTGCTTGTTTCCCGGGCCCAGAATCGCCGTCCCATAGCATGAACGTGACCCATTGCCACCATAATCTCCACGGCGCGGCGTACCGTGCTTTGTGAGAGGTCTGTGCCACTCTCACACTTCACGTCCTCACCGCGCTGCCGGAGCCTCCTCGCCCGATTTCTCAGCAGCTGACTGTGGAAGAGGTGTTCGATAAGGTGCGAGGAGTTGACAACGGCCATAAGTGCAGCGATGATCGCAGCGGGCTCCATGCTCGCAGTGCTGTGGCGTCCGCGCTGTCACTGACCAGAAAAGTGCGCGAACAGAGTTCCCGCCGGCGCTTTCAAGGAGAGAGGGCGGGAGTGACGGTTGAATGACGACAGTTACCCAAAACCACCCTCGACACATTTTTCCCCCAGAAGGCATTGGGGGCTCTACCCAGCATTCCAATGGGAAGCGGGGACTGCGGGAACTGTGGGATAGCTGCCCAGAATGCACCGCTTCCAATGTCGACGCTTGCCCCGTTAGTGTGGACTCACAAAGTCGAATTAGTGTCCTTAGTGTGGATACACAAATTCGAATTCATCAGGTCGAATCCACAAATTCGACCTAAGTTAAATCGAACTACTCCTGTAGTGTAGACATACCCTTAGTTTCTACATACCTTTAGTACTTCCCCAGCCAGACACAGCATTCACAGCCAATGGAATGTGACCCAGGGAACGATGGACGGACTTGTGTGTAACTTAACTGTGAGGGGAAAACTACTGGGCTCCAAGACATTTAAAAAAAATTCAGTGCACCACAGACTCAGACTTTAAGGTCAGTAGGGACCAAGTGATCACCTACTCTGACCTCCTACGTCGCAGACCACAGAACCTCACCCACCCAGTCCTGTAACAGACCCATAACCTCTGGCTGAGTTACTGAAGTCCTCATAGTTTAAATACTTAAAGTTCCAGAGAATTCATCATTTTTACTAGTTTAAACTTGCAAGTGACCTGTGCCCCAAGCTTCAGAAGAAAGTGAAAAAAAAACAGGGTCTTGGCCAATCTGACCCAGGGGAAAAGTACTTCCCCAACCCTACATATGGTGATCAGTTAGACCCCGAGACTTTTGTAAAGACAAATACCTGGGCAAGAATTCTCAGAGCCCTCCCCATCTAGTGTCCATCAGGCAATGTGTCACCAGTTCACAGACATACATGGAGCACAGGTGTCCTGTAGGCTAAAAAGGTTGATCATCAGGAACATAAATGCTATCACAGAGCACCTAAGAATGTTTGGTCAATGTGATCTATTCTTGACTAGCTGAACGTTCCAGTGCCATGTTTACAAGAAGAGCTATTGCTGTATGCAAACCAGAATACTGGATGTTATTCTCATTGTTATTGCTGATGGTGCAAGGTTATTTCATTTAGTCAGCTCTCCCTTAAAATTAGTTTCCCTAAGTGCTTAAGAGCACATTAATGACAAACTGAAAAGTTAAATTGAAAATAGAGATAATCCCCATAAATATGTGCACAATTCTCCAGTAACTCAGCTATCAGAGGCATTCTGCATAGTAGTAAATTGTCTTTTAAAAATATTAATTGATCTCCTGTGAAATATTGTGGTTTTCTGGTTCACTTGATAGCATCTCAGAATGCAGTATGTTGTGACCACATCAATACCCTGGGTAGGTACGGCTGGTATTACTGATGTCAGAGGATATTGCAATGCTGGAATGTTTACGTGAATCAGAACATGCCAGAGGATCTTGCAGAGGAGGGTGAGGTGAATAGTTTTTAAAATGCAAGTTAAAATTCATTTTCATGCTGAACAGCCTCCACACATAGGTTATTGGGGGCACACATCTCTAGGCTTGACTCAATTATATTTTTATCTTTGCATTCACCTTTAATATCTCCATGCAGAAATGTTTGTTCATTTTAAAGTGTCAGCAAGTTCTCTGTTCAGGTAGCAGAGTTGCTCATCTCCACCCTACAACTCCTCTGCGTCTCCATAAAATTGATCCGGGGTCAACACTAATTTGAGGAGAGACCTCATGGGGTGAAGGTCTGAATAAACAGTCATGCCCAGGAGGAATCCAAGCACCAATACAAAACCTGTCCCAAAGAAACCATGCCAACAGGTAAGGTTGTACAGGAGTTTCAGTTATGTTTTTGAAACAGAGAAGAAGCTGATTCCCCAAGAGAATTGCAGAACTACAATGCCTAAGCATATTTAAAGATTATCATTTGGGGATTTAAATCCAATTTTATGTTTGTATTAATCCACTGAGCTGCCAGCCCAATCGCAAATTGCCACTGCTCGCTCTCTTTCTCTAACAATAGAGAGCTTATTAAATATTAAGGTTTTAATCATAAGTACTTGGGTATGACTGAAAAAAATGCTAAAAAGTGCACAGAAGAAATATTTTCTAACTACCAAAAAAATATCTTCCAGGGAGAGATTAGATAAAGGCAAATGTCCCTGGACTAGTAGGAAGGCTATATAATAAATCCATTTACTTTAAATAAAGCCACTATTTTTCTTTAGGTCACATCCTCCCCTGTCTAGACACAGACTGCCCAGTGTCCTGCTTCTGAAGGACAAAAAGTCATATTCCTCCCTACCTTGAAATATGCCAACTTTGCAACTAGAAAGAGGTTCACTGTAGGATTCACACTGCACTGACAATTCTGATGGGAGCTGTTGAACAGGGAAATTGAGAGAGAGAGATCAATGCCTGGCATGAAGTACAAGGCACATCAGCAGGTCTGATGCTTGATCAACCCTTACCCTTATTGTACAGTGCTAGAGGTCACCTGAGATATCCTACAATTCAAAAGCAAAGAGAGACAAAAATACATATATTAGATTTTTTTTTAACACAAACACAATTGGTGAGATTGCCTGAAAAGTCTTTTTTTCACCTAACAAACAAAGCACCCCACCCCAAGTAGCTATATCCATTATTTTTCTATTCTGTTTTCTAGCTATTTCATTTCAGATGTACCATAACTCTGAACTAACTGGAGAAACAACACTGGGATGAAATGTTTTAACTGCTCTTATTGTTACCTGTTGTTGACATTTGATCCAACATTAAACAACAATGGGCCAGATGGTCACATAGCTTAAAGGACAAGACCCCTTTTCTTTGGATATGTCTGCACTAGAAATGCTGCAGCAGCACAGCCATAATGCACTACTGCAGATATTTACTACAGCAACAGAAGGTGTTCTTCCATTACTCTAGTTACTAGTTGTGTGGATTTCAGGAGATCTGTTGATCTCAGGGGCCAGCCAGACTTGCAGGATCTGTGTGGCATAAACTCCACCCCCTTTTCACAGAATTATCTCAAGGAAATTCAGGCACAGTCTACACTACAAAGTTAGGTTGGCTTAACTCCATCACTCAGGGCTGTGAAAAATTTTCATGTGCTGTGCCATGTAGTTAAGTTGACCTAAACCCTGGTGTAGACACTGCTAGGATGATGAAAGAATTATTCCACTGACCTAGCTACTGCCTCTGAGAGATGGATTTACTAGAGTCTAGTCTCCTAGAAGAGCATCCTAGTACTAGATACTAATCTAGTATCCTAGCAGTGTCTACATCAGGGTTTAGGTCAGCTTAACTACATGGCACAGCACCTGAAAATTTTGCAAAGCCCTGAGCGATGGAATTAAGTACGGACTTTGTAGTGTAGACCGTGCCTGAATTTCCTTGAAATAGTTCTGTGAAAAGGGGGTGGAGTTTATGCCATACAAATCCTGCAAGTCTGGCTGGCCCCCGAGATCAACAGATCTCCTGAAATCCACACAACAGACCATGTGACTCCAAATGACCTCCCACATCCGACTCCCATGCTTACACCATTCTCAATATGAGCTGTGCACACTCCTCACTGTTCCTGAACTCCTCAGTGTTCCTGAACACCTCAGTCCCTACTACCTAGGGAGGTGGTGGAATCTCCTTCCTTAGAGATTTTTAGGGTTGGGCTTGACAAAGCCCTGGCTGGGATGATTTAGTTGGGGTTGGTCCTGCTTTGAGCAGGGGGGTTGGACTAGATGACCTCCTGAGGTCCCTTCCAACCCTGATATTCTATGATACTTTCCTTGCTCTCCCCCCACCATTCACACTGTAGTTTGGTTTTCAACTCTCTCAAGCAGGAAAAGAATTTAGGGATCCCCTGGCTGTCTCCCTAATGGAGAACTCAGAGGGAGGCCCTGTCCACATCTTTACCAAGTCCCAGACTAGCAGCTGTCCACAATCCACCTCTGCTCAATGCATGCAGTCCCCATGGCAGTTGGCAGGTTTAAATCCCCACTTCCCTCCTGACAGGGAGAAGGAGCAATATGTTCGTCCACATGTACACTCCTAAACTGGAATTTTCCCTAGCAGCACCTAGACTTGTGTAAGCCATCAGAGTAATGGCCAACTGTCCACCCTTCAACCAGCAGGCAATATTGGGGGGGTCACAGCTTTAAATGAAACAAATAGATGGTTTTGGGTTTTGTCCATACACCCTCAAACTAGAGCTAACTAGACCTAACGTATCACAGTCTTAGTACAGAGGGAAAACAGGGTGAGAGCAATACTTTACAAGGAACAAGAAGCTCTGCAGAGCTCCTGGCATTAGCATTATTGGGAGCCCCAGTGTAGACTGGCCACCAGCCACGCTTTTAGGCACCTGCTTCGAGAGGGGTTAGAGGACCAGTCTGCTCTGTAGCTAACACAGGTGAAGCTGAACTGCTTGTGCAACAGAGATACATTTTTCCAAAAATTCCCTAGCATAGGCAGGTCCTATAATGCAAAGGTACAGTGGAGACATGGTGGTTTGGTGGCTTGATTTTGGGATGAACCTCAAATTTACCAGATCTGTTTTACGTATGTGCCTGGTGAATACCCATCGGTACAGAGTAAACAGTGGTAATTCATCATTCATATAAGACTAACATAATTAACATTTCATAAAAATCAAGTTAAACTACATGTACTGAAGTTGCTAGGAAATAAGGATGTGCTGAGGACTAGAAAATATCCAGGGCTTCCAAAAACTAAAAGCTGCACTGTGCGTTGGAAGGGGTAGACTAGCACTCAGGATTTTTTTCACTGTAAGACATACCCCTTATTAACAAGGGTTAGAGCAACATCATCACTACATACATTATATACAAACCCACACACTAACTGCTTACATGCAAAACTCAACGTTAAGTATAGAAACACTACCAGTTCCCCCATAACAAACACGTATATGGTGTGTGCGCATTTTAAGGTTTTCATTTACAAGAGTAATAGCACCTCTAAGATAAACTACCAGAAATATTCTGAGATTGTATCCAAGCACAGTTCCTCAAGAAGAAGAGAGTACACCTACTCTAAACTTACCTGGAAATCATGGATCTCCACCTTCTTTCTAGTTCCACCATACCACGGTGCAGTGTACAAACAATGTTCTTAGGAGTGAAAAATCACCAGGTTAAAACTAATGAATGATGAAAGGTCAACTGCAGGGCTTGCAGATCAGTTTCTGATAAAACTAGAAGTTTGATTCTAAAATGCTGCTTCTAAACTTGCTACCTCATCTTAACGGTTCTCTCTGTGAATATTATACTTCATATTGATAGCAGCAGTATTACATTCACACGTTTCAGAGTAGCAGCCGTGTTAGTCTGTATCCGCAAAAAGAACAGGAGTACTTGTGGCACCTTAGAGACTAACAAATTTATTTGAGCATAAGCTTTCGTGGGCTACAGCTCACTTCTTCAGATACATGGAATGGAACATATATTGAGGAGATATATATACACATACAGAGAGCATGAAAAGGTGGGAGCTGTCTTACCAACTCTGAGAGGCCAATTCACACATGCATGCACCTGAAAATTTATTCCACAACATCATTCCTTAGAAATAGTTAATTTAGTTAAAACTGAGATGTTAACAAATATTGCTTTATGTAGAGAAGGTTACAAAATATCACTGAATTACTTTTATGAACAAACCAAGAAGTGAAATGTGTTGCTAAAAATCACATTTTACTTCTGTAAGCACAGGAGAGTAACTGTGTAACACTGCTCAACAACCTAAGGTACATTAAATAAAATGAGAAGTGTTTCAGCTTCTTTATGGCATCTCAATTATTGAACTGCTTTATCGACTACTTCATTGATAGGGAAGGAAAGTTTGCCTTTCCATGGCTTCTATTTTCCTCAGTGTAAGGTTTTGGAGACTTTTCTTATAATTTAATTCCTTTCCTTATCACCCTTGATTCTCGATGTCTAATTTAGTCCTGGCAGAAATGCACTGGAGGAGCACCACTCCAAGCTAAGCAGGAAATGCGTCTCACAAACCCCATCCCAAACTTCAGTGCCTACTCCAATGCACCTAGGAATATAAGGAATTCACTCTCCAGCCAAGAAAGTGCAGTCAATTCTCAGAAGATGGTGATGCATACAGACAGATCAGTGCATACCTTTCAATCTGCCAAGCCCCAGATGTGGGACACCATGCATGACAAAGACCCAAACTAAGAAACATTTATTTATGCAGGAATCTTAAAATGCTGTGGGATACATCCCTAATTGTAAATAACTAACCTCAGCTTCACAATTATTTTTACTTCTGATGAAAGTTTTCAACTATAAAACTGAGGAGATGCTAATTTGAATGGAAAGCAGATAACTTTTGGATTAAATTGAATGTCATCCTCAGAATGCAGTAAATTTGTGCAATATGGACAAGAAATGGGTTGCTTATGGTGTATTGCATCTCCACTGAACAATATCAGATGCTTATACTGTAGAACTGACATTTTGCAAAGGAAATACAAGACCGGGGGAGGGAAGCAGGGAAGAGAGAATTTAGATCGCTTACTAGTTGCTGTGAATATCTAGTGCTGCTATTTCCAGCCATTCTACTCAAGAGTTTTAAAACATTTTAGTATGCAATTGGTCATCCCATTATCCCACTCTGTTGGCAGTTCCAATCATTCTGGGTGACAACCCTTCATTGCCACCAGAGAGGCAATACAAATTTAAGTGCCTGCCGTCTGCATTGCAGAATACTGATTGCTAAGTTCAAGGTTTGTTGGGGTTTTTTTTTGTTTTGGTTGGGTTCTGAGATTTAGAAGGGAATTCTTTTAAACTCAAACATTGGCTGCCAAAATTCCCCCAAAGGAGTGATGCAATGATGAGAGCCAACAGATCCTAAAAAGCAAAGGAAAACAATAAGAAAGCATTACTCAGAAAGCAGCAGGATCAACAAAAACTTGTTATTGCTATGTCATTTTATAGTGGGGACCTACTCTGAAAAGTGTATGTAAAAATGGTACTTCCTTAGACAGCAGATCTGCTGTCTGTCTATTCCAAAACATGTCTTTATTTTGTGGGGGGAAAAATACATTTTTACTACTTTTTATTCCTGCTGGCACTGCAAAGCTAATACAACTATGGGAGAGTGAGCTGGATTCTATTTTAGCTTGAGATTCATCAACAGAACTACTACTACTAAACTCCAGTTGCATGGCCAAATTTTCCTTTAGTTATGTCTGTTCAAACCCATCGAAGACAATGGGGCTCCAGAGATGTCACAGAGGGCAAAAAAAGGACCCACAGGATCCTGAAAGAAAGAACACCAAAACACACAGTTTGGCTCTCAATTCCAAACATCTCTTATCTAGAAATGGAGTAAATCTGATCTAGAAGTGAGACACACACAAACATGGAACCCTACCGTAATGCCATTTATAGTCAGTCATTCTTCCCCTCCCCGTCCACTATCGTATTTAACTTTATGTGAAGAGGATGAGACATGTAGGATTTACCATACAGGACCAAACCAATGGGTTGATCAGCTCCAGCACCTTTCTTCCTGCTGTGGCCAATAATGCAGGCTTTCCAAGGATAATGGAGAACACATGAACAGCATTTAGACACTGGAAACATTTTCTCAGTGTAATGTGGGTGGCAGGGTATTTCTTCCCTCCTCCTGACAACCATCAGCAAATAGCCTAGAGCAGTGCTTCTCAAAGTGGGGCTGCCACTTGTGCAGGGAAAGCCCCTGGTGGTCTGGGCTGGTTTGTTTTCCTGCCGCATCCGCGGGTTCAGCCAATCACGGCTCCCACCGGCTGCGGTGTGCTGCTCCAGCCAATGGGGGTGGCAGGAAGGGCGGCCAGCACATCCCTCAGCCCACGCTGCTTCCAGCAGCTCCTATTGGCCTGGGACGGTGAACTGCGGCCAGTGGGAGCTGCGATCGGCCAAACCTGTGGACGCGGCAGGTAAACAAACCGGCCCGGACCGCCAGGGGCTTTCCCTGAACAAGCGGCAGACCGGCTTTGAGAAGCACTGGCCTAGAGTGTGAGCCTCAATTATTCTTACTTTATGGTTTACAATCATACAATCAACTGACCAACCTTCATGATAGGTCAGTTACTCAGCCCTTTTTAAAATCTAGCAACTCTCTTTGACTTTATGACCTCTTGTGGCAGTTAATTCCTCATCCTGATTGCTTGCTGTGCAAACAACTATTTCCATTCATACTTTCTAAATTTGCTTGCCATCACTTCCATCGAGCGAGCTTCTTTGATTACATAATGTAGAAGGAAGGGACTGATCAGTTGTTACTATATAAATTCAGAATTTAAGTATGTTAATTTCGCTCTGTGTTCTCACACCAAAATATATATGGATGCACATTTCATCACAAGGACATTAGTTTTCAAGTGAATGATTTTAAGAAGATCATCACAGTGTCAACACAGCTCAAAAAGGACCGGACGCTCTCTTTTGCGGTGGGGGTCTAATGGATAGGACATGGGACTGGACATCAGGAGACCTGGCTTTTATTCTTGATTCTGATACTGACCTGCTGCATGACCTTGGAAAAGTCACTTCAGATTGGTCTGCACCATCCTCTTCATCATGTCTGATGTCTGTTTAGACTGTACGCTCTTTGGGGCAGGGCCTCTCTGTTTGCACAATGTTTGCACAATGCTTAACACAATGGGTCCACACTGTTCGTTGCCAAGTTTAGGTGTTATTGCAATTCTGCTATTACTCCTACTATTGGTGAGCACCTATAACCCTTTACTGCAAATAAAAAACATCACATATATATATGATGAATTAGTTTAATATTGTAAGCATTTGAAACTCAAATTACATATTGGTATGCATAGCTGGGCAAGCACTGAATATGTACAACATTCACCTTGTGACCAGCAAGATTCACTCAATGGTAACTTTATTCTCTGCTAAAAAGTTTCACGTGAAATAATCAGAATATTCTTTTTATTTCCCACAAATCTATTGGCCAGAAGCACCACCTCCGTCCTATTCCTTGGTGCCTGGAAAGGAGAGGTTCAACAATGCAGGAGAAAACTGTTGGGAATTTAAAAGACTTATCTTTCTCACCACAGAAGTCATATCTCAAATCAAACACCAAAGAGAAAGTTGAGAGGACAGCATGAAGGGTGAGAAGAATAAGATGTGACACTGCCTCACTCAGTGAAAGTGACACTCGGTGTTTTGAAGAGTTCATTCCAGTAGTAAAAAAAAAAAAAGACACCATAAAGGAAGAGAGAAAGTACTTCACATTAAGGATTCTATCACTCTTGAAGTCTCAGCTTCTACAGTGGGTGAGCCACCAGCAACAGAACAATCAATACACATGCACATGCATAGTGCATCCTCTGGGTGACATCCATTCTGAAGAGCTAGCAAAGGAGTGAAATAGAGAGAGTACCTGCCCTAACTTCTTATAGGTTTCTGTCTTAGGCCAGCATACAACAACTAGGCTGTAAGAGGCTGTATTTGCATTCAACACAGCATGAGCCAGCAACAGTGCAGCTGCAGTAATACTAATCTATTAGTGTAGACAGGACTTGGGCATTATTACTGTAGTATCACGAAAAGCTGCTCAGAGCTGGGAGTTCTATCTACACCAACATTTGCATGATTGCTACTTCAATATAGCTATCCTTGGTGATAGCTGTTGTAATTGAGGTACTAATTTTTCTAGTATATACAAGGAGAGGGGGTGCATTTACTGATGCATTCCTCTTCAAATAGTTGCAGACATGGATTCCATTCAGGTGTGCGCACATCCAGTACACTGAAGCTAGAGAACTTTGCTTAGCAGTAACCATCTGGGAGATGCTCAGTTGCAACCCCCCCACTCAGTTCCTTCTCACCGCTTGTGGCTTGAGTCGGAGCATACAGTGTGGTATTCACCTCATGTTCATTATCACAGTGTTTCCGTGGCATTTTTCCGTTTAAAAGTTTCACTTAGTAGTTATTAGAGCGTAGGCCAGGTTAATGCCTTCCCTGGGTTTCAAACACTGTCCATTGTGTGGGATTGCTATACCAACTAGTGACCCCCCACACTCAATGTTTATCATGCCTTAGTGAAAGGACACACTAAGGAAAGGTGCTCTATTTGCAAGTTCTTTATGAAGAGAACACAGGTGGCAAGGGACTTGCGTTTAAGTAGCACCTTATGGAGCAGGCCATTAGGCCTGTGTTGGCGCCAGGAACCTCTGCAGATCGTCAGACCCTCCAGAGAGTACCTGAGCCAGTATGGACAGTAGGTCTACATTAAGATTCTTTGCCTAAGAGGAAGACAGGAAGAGAGATCATTCCCCTTCCGCTGGTCCCCCGAGGAAGAGATAATCCATAAAACAGACTGGGCTGCCCCAGAGCATGGAGACAGTCCTCCTCCATGTCTAGGAGGGGTGCAAACTACTTGGAAGAACCTTCAGGATAGAGTACATTGAGAGTATTCCTGTATGCAGGACAGAGCCAGGCCACGAACCCACTCGCTGGTACTGAGGCCTGATCAATAAGACTCCATACTGTTGACTCCGGTTAAGCCCTAAGGGCATCTGTTGAGCCCAGTACCAATGACAGTGATGTTGGCAACAACAGCCTCCACACTATCGATATACCAGGCGGACTAGTCAAGCTGTTCTGTTCTGTTCATTCAAGAGCATTTGACTGTAGTGGCCTTATCTTTGATGCCACTGACACCCCACCACCACTGACGACTGACTTACCAGTGTCGATGTCATCACCTCATGCTCAGGGCCCTGGGTTTCTGTTGGCTTCCTCTTCAGTACTGAGGAGACTGCCAGCGCAAATACTATTTTCAGTACTGATGACAATTCCGGCACAGACCACATCTGAGGGTCTGGTATCAACTTCATCTTCAGCACTGATGCCCACTTCAGTACTGTGAGTAAGTCTGATGCCTTCAACTGTTCCATCAGTGGTGCTGATGAGGCCAACATGTTGGATTGTGGATGATTCAGGCCATTTGTTAATTCCACCTGGTGTGGCTCCTCTTCTATCACCAAACTACTTGGAAAAACCTTCAGGATAGAGTACAAAGATGTCTCCCTCTCCCTTCACCTTCCTGGTACTGTTTTTGGAGCTAGTTGAGGCCACCTGGAGATCAACCATCACTACCAGGATTGGTACTGCTCCCACAGTAGAGACAAAGATTCCTGACCCAGCTCCTACTGGTCACCAGTGCTGCACCTTTACCCACAACAACTTCATTGAAATCCCTGGGAAGCTCCATGGTCACTGAGGTCCCCGTTGTCTGCTCATTTCAGAGTTAGATCATCTGTTCTTCTGGTAGTCTCTGCCAGGGCCGAATTAACCTTTTGTGGGCCCGGCACCAAACTTATTTGTGGGCCCGGCTGGGAGCAATGGAGCATGGTGTGGGGAGGTCAGTCCCCAGAACAAGGGGCCAGCCAGGGGCAATGGGGCATGGCATGGCACGGGTGCCCTAGCTACGCCCAGCCCAGTGTAAGGGCAATATTTACAAACTGGCAGTTGCCAGACGCACAGTGGCCTGCCCGGCCCTGTGCTGCCAGCGTGCCCCTTCCCCTCGGGGGGCAGGCCCCTCCCGCACCACACAGCCCCCCACTCAACTCCCCAACTCCCTATGGCCAGATCCTCCCCCAGATCCACTATGCCCAGTGCCCCCCCAGCCTCCACCACATAAATGCACAGCACCCTGCCCAGCACCCCTACTCCATAGTGCCCCAATATACACATTTTCCCTCCCCCATCACAGCCCAGCACCGCCCCCACAAGAAACCCACTCCCCCACACCCAGGGGTGGCTCTACGAATTCCGCCGCCCCAAGCAGGGCGGCGCGCTGCGCCGCTCGCGCCGCTGGGTGCCGGTCCCGCGCCTTCGCGGGACCTCCCGCAGACGTGCCGCTGGTCCCGCGCCTACGGTGGAGCTTCCCCAGGCATGCCTGCGGGAGGTCCACACGAGCCGCGGGACCAGCGCACCTGCCGCAGTCATGCCTGCGGGAGGTCCGGTCGTCCCGCAGCTCCGTTGGACCTCCCGCAGGCATGACTGCGGAAGGTCCGCTGGACCCGCCTGCCGCCCTCCCGTTAAAATGCTGCCCCACGCGCACACACTTGGCGCACTGGGGTCTGGAGCAGGCCCTGCCCACACCCTATCTCCCGGCTGCACTCACTGGCCCTGCTGGGAGGCAACTGTATCTGCCAGGCTGAGCCGGCAGTGGAGCCAGAGCTGGTTCGGGGTGGGGAATCACTCCAGTCCCTCGGGGGTGGTGTGATCAGCCAGGCCAGGGCCTGCTCCAGTCTGGCTCCCTCAAGATGCATTTCCCCTGGAGGGGCCCAGCCAAGCTCCCTGCACTGTCCCCTTTCCCCACGTCCCCCACCCCAGCTGAGACTGGCCAGGCTTCTGTACCAGTCCCAGGCGTCTCAGCTCCGGGGAGACAGGCGGGGACCCATGGGTGGTGGGAAGCACAGACTGCCCGGAGCCGGAGGTGCACTGGGGTCTGGCCAGGGGGCAGAGAGGAGCAGGGGGTGGGGCTGAGGAGGCAGCCAGCGGGCAGGCCAAGAGGAGCAAATGGTAGGCGGGGGGAGCCAGCAGGGTCTCGGGGCACAGTGCAAGCGGAGCAGGCCAGGGTCCCTTCTGAGCATGGGCCTGGCTCTGTGGAGCCATTGTAAACCTGGGGCTGGTCTCTACTCCCGAGTCACCTGAGCCACTTCGGGGGCAGGGCCTCCCTCTGACCCGGTGCAACTTGTACCCTTGATGAGGTCAGATGTATTACCACAAGAGATTGCACTTACCCCTTCTTCCTCTTCACCAGACGCTGCTGCAGTGCCCGAGTCTTCATTTCCAGTACTGGAGGATTTTAAATCATATCATGGCCTACTGAGACCAATGGCATTGTCAATGGGTATTCAAGCTGAATTTGTTCTGGAGAACACCCATAAATTAGTGGACATTCTTCAGTCCTCAGCTTCCAAAAGTCTCTTTCCCCTCTCCTTCCCCCCAGATAAATAAAGCAATACTGGAGCCCGCAATATCTCTGTGGAATACCCCAGAGTCTAGAACACCCACAGCTAAGCGTACTCACAAGAGAAATTATGTCCCCATGCAGAGTTTCTAGTTTTTACCTCTCACATGCACTGCCCAATTCCCTGGTTGTGACAGCAGCAAATGAGAGTGTACAGCAGGGAAGGTATAAATCTATGCCTAGGGACAAGGAGTCTAAAAGGTTATATCTGATGGGGAGAAAAGTTTATTCAACCTCCTCATTACAAATGAGCTGAAAGTCATTGAACAAAACTGTAAACCCTGCATATGATGGAAACAACTTCAAGCCACATGGTGCTGCCACATCCCCAGTACCCCTAGTTCCAGCACTCCTGGTATCACTAGGTGGGTAAGACTGCAAATGTTGAATAGCTCCAGATGGCCAGCAGAGAACTTTTTCCTATAATAAGGGGTCAGATGCCTCTATTCCAAATCCCTTAAATATAGATTCCCTGCTAAGGAATGCAAGATACATATACACATAGATCTTTCCATAGTTATTAGAAACCCTAGAAAGTACACAAATGTGTTTCAATCATAATAGTCATTTGACATTTTGTGATCACAAAAACACTGCTCTGTTACGGAAATACACAATTGTTAGCAGTAAAATGTTGTTTCTGTGCATTAATACACTCTAGCACACCTCATATAACAACTCATACACAAGTAATAATTTCCTCTGACATCAAGTATACACATCAGATCTTTCCTCTTTCATACTTGCAACAAGCATAAGGATGCTATTTTAGCTATGTAAAATACCTCTCATATCCTAACATTGTCTCTCTCTACCTCCTCCTCAGTTGCAATATACATTTTCCTCCCATTTTATGGGTATAATGAATCTCTACTTTCATTAAAACACTTGATGCATGTGCATAAGTGGAAGTCAGACAGTCTGTTAAAACTTACTGCACATTCTCTCTTTGTATCACAAGCTGCAGTCCCTGGATCTAAAACGAATAACACTAAGGGTATAATTCAATCCTTGGGGTTTTAAAATTGTTAATAAACTTTTTAAATTGTGCTCTCAAGGTATGAGATTAGTCAATCTCCTCTGTGGAGCTGCAGCCTTGTATTCAGCTACAATCTCTGAATTGTTTTAAATGCAGTAAGGAGGAATTGGAATTTGAAAACCTGGCACATTGCTTGAAAATGAAAGTCCATAAAAAACAATTCCAAACAAATAGCAAAAGTCATTTAATTCCAATAAAAAGTTTTGAGTTAAAAAGTGAAAGCAGCATGAAAAGGACTGATACAATAGATGACCATTTAGTGTTATTTTAAATAGGTAATTGAACAAAATGCTTTGTGATATTAACTTAAGCTAATGATACTAGCAGGTTACCTAGTTCTTTGAGGGATAAAAAAAGTCTTTGCTCTGTATGTATACTAGAACTGCAACTGCAATGCAACCTCCTAGAGAGTCCATAGCTCACAATGTGTCCAAACAAAAGTGCTTGCAGTGGGGCACAGGAGTGGACACCGCTTATGTGTTTGCATTTGCCAGCCTTAGCTACACTGACTTTTCTGAAAATCTCCAGCTGGTGCATCTCCTGTTCTGGTGCTACCACTAGTGCACACTGGCCAGAGCACCTTAACCTCTGCATAGTCCAACCCTGCTCACAGCAGGTCCTGATAACAGTATAGTAATACCACCAGTGTCAGAAATGGCTGGAAATATGCAGAAAAAAGTCAGTGTAGCTGCTGCTGCTCTGAGCAAGGCTAACCTGGAGTATTGTGTCCAGTTCTGGGCAAATTGGAGAAAGTCCAGAGGAGAGCAACAAAAATGATTAAAGGTCTAGAAAACATGGCCAATGAAGAAAGATTGAAAAAATTGGGTTTGTTTAGTCTGCAGAAGAGAAGACTGAGAGGGGACATGATAACAGTTTTCAGGTACATAAAAGGTTGTTACAAGATGAAGGAGAGAAATTGTTCTTGTCATCCGCTGAGGATAGGACAAGAAGCAATAGGCTTAAATTGCAGCAAGGGAGATTCAGGTTGGATATTAAGAAAAACTTTCTAACTGTCAGGGTGGTTAAGCACTGGAATAAATTGCTTAGCGAGGTTGTGGAAGGTCCACCATTGAAGGTTTTTAAGAGCAGGTTAAACACACACCTGCCAGGGACGGTCTAGATCAGTGTTTCTCAAACTGGGGTCTGCGAAGGTACTCCAGGGGCTCCGCCAGCCCCATCGATCAACTCCTCCCCTCCCTCTCAGTGGTTCCTGTATGCCGGGAAACAGATGTTCAGCGGGGTGCAGGAGGCGCTAGGAGGGAGGGGGAGGAGCACAGATAGGTGTGCTCAGTGGAAGGGGTGGGAAAGAGGTGTGGAAGAGGAGGGGCAGGTGTGGAGCGGGGGGCAGAAAGAGGTGGGGCAGGGGTGGAGCCTTGGGGGAAGGGGTGGAGTGGGAGCAGGGCATGGGGCTGAGTGGGAGGCTTGGGGGTCCGTGAAAATTTTTGAATCAAAATGCAGGTCCTTGGGTTGCTGCTGGTCTAGATAATACTTAGTCCTGTCTTGAGTGCAGGGGAATGGACTAGAAGACCTCTAGAGCTCCCTTCCAGTTCTATGATTCTATAATCCACTGTTACATTCACCACTATATCACTGCAGTGACAGGTGGGACAGTAAAAGCAACCATTGCAGAGGCAGTGGTACAATCACTCCTCCCAGTATAATCCCACAATGCTCTGAAATACTTGAACAGCACAGCATACTGGCACTCTGACTACCAAACTACTCAGCTACTGACTGCATGCAGACTGAGAGCACCCAAGGTATTGCATGGATTGTCCTGACTTTGTCCATATCCCAGTACCCAACCAAAGGACACAAAGGTATAATAAAAATGAAATTTTAATAAGATTTCCTTAAAACTTCTGAACCCGTCTGTCCTACAAGGATTCACCTCCACCCCGCCAAAAAAATCAAAGGATCAAATCAATGGTTAAATGAGGACAAAGACTCAGCCCCAATACTTTGCTGTACATTGCAGAGACTGCCAGTTTATTACCTCAGCAGTATCTCCTACACAATTAATTCAGCTATACAGCAAGACTCATATCCCCCACTAACTGCAAGTATATCCACTTATCTCACAATGGTGCCCTGCACCCCCCAGAATCCTTTGCTCCCCCAAAGAGCAATATATCTGTCTCAAGGCCACACGCATTAGGTGGGGGATGGGCGGTCTCTGGGGTTTATGGAAGGGCATGCGCTACTCCCATCTCTACATCATGAGAAATACAAGAGAAAAAGAATCCAGGAATGCAACTGCAAACAAACAAACCCCACAAGAAATTCAAAATAAAAAATGACAAATGTATTGACTAAAGAGTGAAAAAGTTTAGATTCAAGCTTACTTCCTTGAGCAGGATGGGTGGTAGTGCTCATTACAGTGCCTCTAAGCTTCCAGGTCCAAAGAAGCTGCTAGTGAAGATGCCACAGTATCTGGCAGGGCAAGGATGTAGCCCCTGTGTACAACACGTACACAGATCTTTGTGCAAGGCAGAATATTTGAAGGAGCCAACCCAAGCAAAAAATCACAAATGGGTGCAAGCAGACACAACACACCATGGATATCATGTACCTGCGCCAAACAACTGTACTGATGTAACTCATGTCTGCGTGGTGTGGCACTCTGCCCCCCTCTAGTAGTGGTTACATCAGCTAGAGATTGATGAGCCTTGGCTAACAGAGGTGTGATTTTTAGCTCAGGCAGTAGAAGCTCATGAATTAAGCTCAAGAGGTCCTAGGTTTGATCCCAGCTGCCAACAACTGAGGGCTGATGCCATTACACTTAGAATGACAGAATAAGTGCAACAACCTACATATGTTGCAGCAAGTTCCATGTGTACACATCATGCATTGTATGCACCAGACATAGGGTGGCTAGCATGTGGACACACTATTCTGCAATAATTTCCATTTCTTTAATACCAAGCAGCGTTGTGTAAACAAAATTAGAAGATAAACTTCTAAAGCATCAATACTCTGAAAACGGTATTAACATTTTCACAGGAGCTGAAGTGCCTCTCTCTTCAAGTGAGATATGGGTAGGTAAAACCATGGAAATGGGGCCTACAAGGCTTAGAGAGCTGAGCATTCTTATGCAGAGATGCAGTTTTAAAAATTAATTGTGTACCCTGTGTTCCTACATGAAATAATTGCTAAGTCTTACCATGATTGTGTCCTTCCTTTGAGCACATTGGCTGGATCAAAATTTGGACATCCTAGTAACATGTGTAGGTAACTGATCAGTTGATTCCTGGTTCTCTTGCAGATACTGAGATTCTAATCAGTTACAACACTGATGCCTAAGTTTGAATTTGAATATTTCTCACCAATGTGTTAGCCACTATTGTTAGTTTCACACAAGTTTTGATGACAAAGGTCAATCATCTTTCAGGGATTAGCCTGCAAGTCATCAAGTTTCAAAGAATTTGTTAGCAGGGATTTTTTTATTGATGGAAAGAAGACAGCTGGTCAAAATATATTCTTTTGTGAATTCTGCACTGGCTGCAAGTGTTCCTTGGGAGAGAAGTAAATAAAAAAAATGCTAAGACAAAGATAAATTGTACAAGTGCCCTGGGGAAAATGGCTTTGGAAATATTTAGGTTCCAATGTAAATGTAGTGGTTCTTAAGTTTGCTTCCAACTAATTCCTTTAAAAATGTAATCACCAAACTAGTAAAAAAAAAATGTTCAATACACTTTAATAAAACCTGGTGCTTATACCTGAGAAAGTGCAGAACACAGTGACTCTAGATGCTAGAAAGTCAGTACAGGTTTATTCCACCCATCACTTTTAAGAAGATCTGTTTGATTCACTATGAAAATATTGCACATATTTTTCTATTAAAGACATAGCTTATTTTTGGTTTTACTTGTACCCAAATACATATTAAAATATACCCTGAAAAAGCAAGGGATATGATTGGCAAAGACTGACACAACACAGTTCATTTGTTTGAACATAACACTTACCTTCCATACATATTTTTGTAAAGTAACTTTTTGTAATAAAAAGTTATTGTCATAATAAGACATTCAAGTGCCTACTTAAAGCACTTAGGTTTAGGTTAAATAGGTGTGATTAAATATTCTATTTACTCCATGGTCACCTTCTGCATAAATGTGTTAACTGAAGCTGCTTCTTTTTTTCTATTGAAGAAACAATTGACATACAGGCGATAGCTGTTACAACACAGCATATCTTGAAATGCTGGTAGATTGCAACCCACTGAGACACAGAGACGCACACTTACATTAAAGTTTCTGTCGATAGGTTACACAAGGCCCAATGTTGGCTTTGGTGGCAATAATCTTTGCTTCACAAAGATATAAGAAATTGTTGAAGAACTTTTATGTTGATGACTCAATGAAATAGTTAAACTTGGGGCAGTCCAAAAATTGACTCTATAAAAAGAGAGGCTAGAAAATATTTCAGCTGCAGTCAGTCTCTAAAGTTGCAGAAGAAATGGAACACAGCCATATTGCACTGCTCTTTCTTTGACTGAAGGCAAAAACAATTGTACTGTATACTAATCAGAATTGTAATCTCTATAATGACAAGACACTCCCCAAAGCCCTAAGGAAATAACCAGAAGAGATTGTACTTAAGCTTCCAATGAACAGTCATTATAGGTATATACAAAAAAAGGGGGGGGGGAGGGCTGACAGCCGATAATACAAACTGCAAAAGCTATTCTGTATCATCATCTGAACCCTAAAGAAAGCTGATGACATTTCATTAAGTCTTGTTTAAATTTGAAGAGTGGTTTGAAGGTTTTTCTCCTCCCATCACCCTTCACTTCACATTGTCCCCCCTCCCAACTTTCTTATCTAGAAGAATCTAAAATCATTTTTTTTCTATCAAGGAAGAAATATCAATAGGGCTTTTGGTTAGTTGTGTTGGCCATTAGCACTATTAGCATAACATTACAAAAAAGGAGCACTAAAATAGGGCTTTAAAGCTGTAGCCCCAATGAAGCAATGTCTCACTGAGTCACAGGCTACAATATTGATTTTTCACGAAATACCGTCAAACCTGGCTCGCTAACACAGAGGTTCTATAGAGGTTCCAGTTTTCAACACGGGTACACTTGACACAAGGGACATGTTTCCTTCAGTAATATGAGATGCTTTTGTCCCAGGCATAAGGCCAAACTGATCCTTCTGATACAGGACTATGTTCTGGTTTTTGCCTTGTTAAGGCACCTAGTTATACACAGGGCTGAGAAAAATAGCGTTGCTTATTATTCAAAGTATGTTTAAAATGTTAATTGAATATAAAATGTTCACTCCATATCCAGAACTGACTGCAGCAGAACCAACTGCTACCTCTCTTCTCCTAATCCAAATTCGAGCAAGAGCATTGGGGTGGGAGAGGCAAAGTCAGTTATAAACAAACTCTGCTTTGCTGACAGAATTTTCCCCAGACCTCTTGACAAATTCTGATTCAAAGTTCCTGTGACATGGCGGGACTCACTGCTGCGGCGCTTCCTGCTGGTCGTCTCAGGGAATTAGCTTTCCAGTTCTCAGAGCACTCTCTGCAGGCCGGTGTCCCGCTGCCGCTGGCTCCAGTGTCCGTCCCAGGACTCCGGTGCCCTTTTACCTGGGGTGCTGCCCCTCCAGGCAATACCCTACAGATCTGGATCTCCCCTCCACAGGGAACCCCCACCGTATCTCCACCTTGCCTCAGCCTATGGGCTACTGCTAGACACCATCTAGCCCCCTTTCATTGGGGCCGACTGCAGTCTGTATAAGCCGGTCATCATAGGCAAGGGAGGTTTTGACCTGCTGCCTTTCCCTGCATCCCAGTACCTCCAGGGGCCTTGTACAAGGCCCTGCAGCCTGGGGAGTTGCTGGCCCGGAGCTCCCCAGCTCCTCCGGCTTTCCCCAGCCCTGTTTCACTCCCAGTACCCTTTAGCACTGAGGCTGCAGCTAGGTCCATCTCCCTCCTCACCTAGAGGGAGACCATTTGCTCCTGGCCCACTGCCCTCTTATAAGGGAGAGCTGGGCCCTTATTAAGCCAGCTACAGCTGTGGCTGCTTTCCCAATCAGACCAGCTTTCAGAGCTGCCGCCCTCTCCAGGGCTGCTTGTACCCTTCGAGGGCCGGAGCGGGGTGATCACCCCACTACAGTTCCCCTTTGTAAGAGAGATTCAGTGTGACTAATACAGTCGTGCATTCTACTTCAAATTAAAGCTTTACTGCTGCACATGATCTGAAGTCAATAGTAATATATTCATGATGCCAGAAACCTGTTCATGGTTTTGACTAAAACTTTAGTCTTCCAACATATTCAGCTGAAAGACTCCTACTGTTTTATTAATTATATCTTAGAAAAGTGAGCCAATTGAAAGGTCTGTTGAAAGAAACACTTTTCCACTTCACCTTGTGATGCAACAGATGTTACTTATTTTAATGGGAACAAAGGATTTCTAAATTGGGTCAACTATAGATCCAATATCCCTGCCCCCACAAAGCATACGTAACCAATACATACTTCCAAGAGAGAAGAACCTTTTATGCCCCCACAAAGCATATAGCTAAAGTGTTTAACTCTGTACAGGTGGAGGAGGAAATCCCTCAGCGGCATTAGGAATCAGTTTAGTTGTTTCCTTTAAAATAAAAACCAAACATTCCTTCATTTAGCTATACTGCATGGGGGTATATTTTAGTACTGAAGAGACGTTCATATTAATGAAAAATCATACCTTTGCCTCCTTCTTCTGGTATATTATTATAAAGTACGATAAATGTGCAAGGCACCTTAGAGATAAAAGGCACATCTGTGGCCTGAAACACTTACACTATGAATGGTTCTAACTACAAAGTGCACTTCTCTTCTGGTGTTTATTTTTCAAGATATAAGCAGGGCTAGTTTGATCTTTCTGTCATGGAGAGGCGTTCATTCCATCTGCAAGGAAGGGGAGGACAGTTCATCGAAACATGCAGCTCAGCTGGAAGACAGATGTGACACTTGAGCTTCACAGCAAACAATCAAGGAATATAAAAGAAGGCAATGAAAAGAATGTGGGAAGAAAAAAAATATGTACATTGACCACTGCCATGAGGTGAGCTGAAATATTGTTTACTTCCCCATCCTCCAATTTTGAAAGTTCTAGCTAACTCGCCTAAAAATATCTGTGCATCTCACAATACAACCTGTTATAATTTTTATTTATTATTTGAATACTGAAACAAAACAGTTTTGTAATCCCATTGAAAGGAGAAAAAGAGTGGAATTAAATTCATTTGCTAGTCTAGATCCCATTGCCAATGTTACTTTAAATTGCTTTTGACTGAACCAGAAAGTTCAGGTTAACTGAACAAGAGGATTCACAAAGCAAATTACCTCGGTACTAATGGCAAGGAAGAAAGATCCCTGATTAGTAAACCCTGTTGGATACTTTACAGTGTGAAGAGTTGAGAGATGCCAGAACTAAATCAGAGAGGTGAAAATCAATAGGGTTTTAATCAGTGGTGGATTACAGTGGGATTTATTTGCTTGAAACCAGCAGGAGTACATAAATCCCCTGCTGAGATTAATTACTAGCAAGGGTGGTGAGGGGGAAGTAGAGCAGTTACCTTAGTGAGAGCTATGAGTGGCAAGAGGAACATCAGTGTATCTATAGGGCTACTGCTTAGATCTCTACAGACAATCAATATCCCCCCTTCAAATTCCCAGCACTCTTCCTACAAGGCATCTCATTTTAGTGCCTGTGTTATTAAATACACAGGACTTGTGAAACTTGTAAGTGTGAATCACTATCTTGGAAGGGTGTTGTTATTGTTGTTGTTTTAAATAAAACAGATCAATTTTTATGCCTTTTAAGCTGAAGGTTAGGTCGTCAAGTATTATAGCAAAAGCAGTCACAATGAATTGACAGATCACATTTTGAGATGTCCCCTCTGCAGGCTTTCCAAAGCACAAACAAGTTGGATTAACAATTCACAGCCTTATTTTGAAAGAGGTTGAGCACCCACTGAGGTCAATGGGAAACAGAGGAGTATCATTGAAAATCAGGCCATCAGTGCTTAGCCATTTAATTTTATTCACTTCCCAAGTGCATTTTTAAGGCCTTTGGTGCTAGAAGTTAGGATTTCCTCAAATTAAGCACTAATGCAAAATACACTACTACAAAGTGACCCATCCAGCAGATTAAGGATAAAACAGCAGTCAGACAACCCCTCTGGTGAACAACACGTAACTTTAGAACCAAGTCCAGAATAAAAAATTACCATGTTTTGAGCTACTTAAGGGATTTGCTAAATACAAAAAACAAACAGAACAAAGTGCTGTTAGTCAGTGTTTTGATTCTCTACTAGCCTGGCAGAAATATATTATTTTTTTCCCCATCCAGTTTTATGCCTACCTTGCCATTACATAAAGATCAATACCTGTTTACAAAAGAGTTCTTGTACAAAATCTGAGACATTAAATTTGCCATGCACAAACCAGACTGGTAGGTCCATTCACGTACTTCTGTGATTACCAATGACAGATGAGACATCTACATCTTAAACATGGGTCAGAAGGATTACACTGTCTGTGTTATTTCCTTCTAGGAGATAGTGCATGAAAACTATGAGAAGTCTAGTATTCTCTTGATGGTGGTCTATTTTAATGACTGTATAAAGCAAAGGTTAGAGGCAGCACTTTTCTTTCTGTGCATTTTCTCAAATACAATCGTGTTGCAATGTGTACAGAAATTCAGAGCAGGTTCTTTATTGGGAAAAATGCAAATTCCATACAGATTTCATATAAATTACAAAAAAAAAAGTTTTTAAATCATCTCCCCACAAATACCTCACTTAATTGAATGTGCAGTCTCCGTGAAGCAAATGAAGTCTCTCCAATTGGTCTGCCATTTTAAAGCAGATCATAAAAATAATCCAAGCCTTGTCCCAGCTCCCAGATGGCTATTCCAGTCCCCAATTCCTTTGCAAGTTCTAAGCGCAACTGGATGGACTAAGAAAAGGATAGAGAAGGTAATCAGTTTTTGCTGAATATAAACATTAGAAACTGCATGCAGCCCTCTCTTTGTAGTATTAGACACAATGCATAACAAAAAATGTTGTTTAAGTTATTTTTTCTTAGGGCCAGATGACTGGAGACTATAGTTTTAAGTATTCACTGGTCAATAAGTGCAGAGCCAGATTAGTCCCACCAGTTAGGGCATTTTTTAGGGCATCAACCTAGCATATGCTGACTAACTGTACATACAGAACAGCTTTGAAGTAAGCAATGTTCTGAACTACGCACTGAAGTATTTTTATTTGGGCCATCACTTACACGATGTACTGCAATGCACACTTTGAAAACTGTGTCACCAGAAATTTCAACTCTCCCAGACGTCCTAAGTCAATTAACACAACTTGTCACGTAGCAAATATTCTGTGTTTACAGAATGTCATCTCCTACCTAAGGCCATTCTTTTCATCTTTCAGGGCAAACTCACACAGAAAATTACATCTTAAAGGGATACTGTCAGGTTTGTATTTAAGAAAAAAACAAAAACAAAACCCCCAAAACTCAAACCAAACAAAAACAACAACAACAAAAGATTCCTTATCTATGTTAAGTATCAGAGGGGTAGCCGTGTTAGTCTGGATCTGTAAAAAGTGACAGAGTCCTGTGGCACCTTATAGACTAACAGACGTATTGAAGCATAAGCTTTCGTGGGTGAATACCCACTTCGTATTCACCCATGAAAGCTCATGCTCCAATACGTCTGTTAGTCTATAAGGTGCCACAGGACTCTGTCGCTTTTTACTTATCTATGTTATAACCATAACTTTAAATTATTACAAGTGAAAGAATTACAAGTGTCTCAGCCTAGACAAACCAAGATAGTATTTTTCTAGTCCATTTTCAGATTCTCTTGTACTAGTGCAATGCGGCAAAGTCTGAACTGCAAACACTACAGGGAAATGTTAAAACTTGTTCTCATTGGAATTGAAAATATCATGAATATATCTGTTTGTCTTGGGGTTTGTGGCCGTTTTTTACAAAATCTGAATGAGTCCAAATTTGAGCAGACAAGATACCTATAATTACCCAATTAAGATGAAGAAACTGGGTTGTGAGGGGGAAGCTAAAAGACAATTTGGGGTCACTAGCCGATTTAATTGCTTGTATATGAGTGATTTTTCACATTTGCTTCAGTGTAGAAATCTCTCTAAACCTTCATTACAGTCTGTTAAGAATGGAAGGAAAATTCTATTTACATGTGTATAAATACACCAATTGCCACAGTACGGCATCTATTATTCAGAGTTCAAAGAATACATGAAAAAAATCTCTAAAAAAATTAGAGGAATTATGTTCAAAACCCAGATGGAGTCTGCCAATAATGAGATAAAACATTCTGCAAGACCAAGGAGAATGTAGCAGGACAACTTTCAGTGCAATCAGTCTTTGCTAAGGTGCAGCTACCCTGGGGTTTTCAGCACTTCCTCATGTGGCTCCACCAGTACTAGCCATAAAAGAATTTAACACAGTGACAAACACTTTCACATCCTGTCTATGTTAGGGCCAATGGTGGGAAAGATGCTCATGAAGCTGAAAGGAACATTCCTCTCCCACTTACATAATGTGGGCTTCTGATGGTTTCATAATGGTTTAGGCCAGTGTTTCCCAAACTTGGGATGCCGCTTGTGTAGGGAAAGCCCCTGGCGGGCCAGGCCAGATTGTTTACCTGCCCCGTCCACAGGTACAGCCGATCGCGGCTCCCACTGGCCATGATTCGCTGCTCCAGGCCAATGGGAGCTGCTGGAAGCGGCGGCCAGTATGTCCCTCGGCCCACACTGCTTCCAGCAGCTCCCATCGGCCTGAAGCAGCGAACCATGGCCAGTGGGAGCCGCGATCGGCTGTACCTGTGGACGGGGCAGGTAAACAATCTGGCCCGGCCCGCCAGGGGCTTTCCCTATACAAGCAGCGTCCCAAGTTTGGGAAACACTGGTTTAGGCATTTACAATTTGGCACTCTCTTTTCTAAGCTTAATATACTTTCATTATAAGCTCATTTTCCATTCCACTTGACTCTTCAAGTCCGGTCTCTAAGGTTTGTCCACATACAGACTTACTGCACAGCAAGCTGGGGTGTAAATCTATAGTGTACTAGTCTGCCGCATGCACTAATTGGCGGCGTGTGGAGCCCAATACTGTGCACTAAAAGCTCCCTACTGCACTTTGACCTACATTGCTCTTTGTTTAAAACAGCAGTAGAGGTCAAAGCACTCCGGGGAACTTTTAGTGTGTAGTAGCAGGATCCACGATAGTGACTCAGTGTGCAGCAGGCTAGTGGACTGTAGATTTACACTCAGTTTGCTGGGCACTAACTCTCCACATGGAGAAGCCCTAAGTTGATGTGGGAGAATCTAGTGACGGGGTGGCCTCTTGTACAAAAACAAAGGATTTCCTCTAAAATGCAAGGAGGCAAAGCAGTATCCACCCTCTTTCCTCTTTTTCTCTTATCCCCCTCTCATGTGAAGAAGGGACATGGACATACCTTTAATGTTGGGTAGAAGACGACATGCTTTCCTCCTTTATTTCTGCAAAGCACAAGAAGAAAACAGTATCAGGGGGGTAGCCATGTTAGTCTGTATCTGTAAAAAGTGACAGAGTCCTGTGGCACCTTACAGACTAACAAAAGTATTGGAGCATAAGCTTTCATGGGTGAATACCCACTTTGTCAGACGCATGAAGAAAACAGTCACTCACCTTTTTGACATTGGGGTGGGTAGATTTTGTGAGGTTTTTCAGCTGACAGAGGTTAAAGTCAGTTTCGTGGGTTTTTTCCCTCAGAAAAGAGGAAGCAAATGATTTGAGAAACCTGAGTTTTTACTGTGAATTCTATTGGTGATAAAAACGAGAGAACACAGTATTATTGGCACCCAAGAGTTAATATGAAAATAGAAAGCCAGTCTGAGGAAGGAAGCTTTGTATAATGATTTGCAGAAGTAACCTTTGATTCTTTGCTTGTTACACAAACAATCTTTGGGATATATGCACTGTTTAAAGATTTATGATTTGATACAGTATTTCAGTGTCTTTGCATGTAGGTTGGTCTCTTCTTAGGCTATGTCTACACTACAGCTGGGATTGATGCTCTGAGATCGATCCACCAGCGGTCAATTTAGCGAGTCTAGTGGAGACCCGCCAAATCAACAGCAGATCACTCTCCAGTTGACCCCTGTACTCTACCCCTGATGAGAAGAATAAGGTAAGTCGACGGGAGAAACCCCCGTGGTGTAGACCCAGCGGTAGCTCGACCTAAGGTATGCTGACTCCAGCTACGTAGTGTAGACATAGCCTTAGCAACTGAAGGCATGCAATATATTCCCAGGTGACATACTTCACTAGTGAAGCATATTTTCTGCTCCGGATCATATTAACATTCACCCTAGCTAAACCTCTGTAAAGTGGAAGTGGGGATGGGAAGATGCTAATTCTTTCCTGTAGCTTGGCTAAACCAGTGCAGACAGGATGATCCTCACAGTTGTCAATCAGGCAGGTGGCAGGAAGTCAGGAGAAGGATTTTCAGGCCCAGTGTACTCTCTGATTGATTCTCTCTTCCAAAAGGCTCACAGATAAGAATGTTCAAAGAACAGGTTCCAAAGTTAGGTTATGTAGTGTTGACTATATTTCCCTTCACCCAAGTTTGATTTGCCAGGGACTGCCCTGGAAGCGTGGCTGTACTGAGTTAAATAATGCCACTGAGCCAACCATTCAAGTACAGGATCTCAGATTTGCCTTTTGAGAGCAAAAAAAAAAAAAAAAAAAAAAAGAAATAGGGACTTCTATACAAACATTTAGTTAGAGGCATGCTGGGTGTTAATATATCCCATGCTAGCTTGCTGCAGACTAACCTCCAGTGTGGACCCCCCAGTTTGTTAATGCACTTCCATCTAAATCTCTTTGAAATGGGACTAGCTCAAAGCACATTAATGACCTGTTACTACCCATCAACAGGGTCCACACAGAGCAAATTCACACCCCAGCATGCCACAAGCTAGTTTCTGTGTAGACAAGCTCTCAGTCTTCAGTTGGACTTTGCACAGAGAAGTTGTAAACACAGATCATTGTTTACTGATTTTTACACAATACAAAGAAAAATGTAATTGTTTGACATACACAAAGTAATTTCAAAACAGCATACCAAAGAATTCAAAATGAGAGAGGCCTTCTCTTACAGAGTTACAGAAACAATTCAAAAACTTGCATCCGATGAAGTGGGTATTCACCCACGAAAGCTCATGCTGCAAAACTTCTGTTAGTCTATAAGGTGCCACAGGATTCTTTGCTGCTAATTCAAAAACTAGTCATTTAACAGTTAAATATCATTAAATCTCCTGCATGGTGCCCTTTTCAGAAAAAGTATAACAAATAAATGCAGAAGATTATGTATTTATTTGAGCAAAACAAATCCTCATATATATGTTATTTATTTATCTTATATCAAAATTCCTCAAGAGGGAACAATTTTATAAACTTCCTTAAATAAGGTAAAAAAAAACTCTTAACACTCCAGTATGGCTGCATAGTTGCAGAGAGGATGGGACAGGGCATGGATGACAGTGAGGAAGAAGTGCTGAAGAATGGATTAAATTCTGGTAAGGGGTGTATGTAGTCAGAAACCAAGCAAGGAAATACACAACAAAGGCTACTGAGCCAGGGAAGCAATACCTGAGAGCTGAATTAGCTGATGAATCTCAACAATTCTGTCAACTTCTCCTTGAGCAGCTGATTTGAGTTATGAAAAATAATTCCTCACAGTTATATGCAAATTTGAAAAGTATCATAAGTCTAAAAATGTGAGAGAAGTTTGTCGTAACCCTGGTGATTTAGCTAAAAATAAATAAATGTCAAAGTGTCAGGGCCACATTTAAAAAAAGGGAGCATTTTAAAAATGTTTCACCCAAGAAGTTTCATGGGGAAAAAAATCAATTGTTCACTGAAGAATAATGACACTTTTTTAATGCGAGGACAATGCATCACAAAATTTACTTCATTAATTTATTTGGATTAGTGCATTTTATATAAGTTATAATATATTAGAAAATATACTGATAGAATTTTATAAAAGTAATGACATTTTGGTTACAGAATCTTTGCCAAAAAGAGAGGATACACATGCAGCTGATGGTCTATTACAAGGTTAACAAATTGGTGTTTAGCAAGATTTTGCTATTATTCATTTTATCTGTTTAAAACGGTTTTCTTTTAGTATCAAGCACTTATTTATTTTTTATTATGACAAAGGACAATAGCCTTATTTGTCCTCTACAACTTTTGTTATTTTGTTTACCTCTTGATGCTCTTTTTAAGGCAGTTGTCCTGGTCTTTTTAGTCTCTCCAAGTCCCTTTATGGCTCCTCATTTTTATTGTTCTTCACTGGGCCCAGTCTATTTCTGCTATGTCCGAGTCTGCTGTTCGACAAATCTTAACACTAAGGCTGAATCTGCCAGGCTCTGTTATTCCTAAAGGTGTTGCTCAGATATATACCTTTAGGAATATATATTTTGTCAGACTTATGGCAAACCACTCACCAGGTTGCATCTCAGACTTTTGGTCCAACTGAGGCTTGACAGATAACTTAGGTAGGGATGCTCTGCATACCCAAAACGCTTCTGAAGATCTGATCCACCAGACTTAAGTGTTAAAGTTTGTTTTAGCTACATTTGTTACTTCATTCACCCTTCCCTGGCTTATTTCTGTCCCCTGAAACCCTCTTTTATGTTCCTATTCATGGCTACCATAGCTGACAAACTGCAGACTCTCAGTATGCTGAATTCAGTCAATATTATAGAAGTAGTAATGCAGTCAGTATGCAGTCAATATTATAGAAGTAGTAATTCAGTGTCTATGGGACTCAGGCCCAAGAATATTCACACAGAGCAGTAAGTAAATGACTGCCACTCACTTTTTGTATTCCAAATAGTGTTCAGCTATTTGTTCATCCCAAACAATTTTCGGTTTGTTTTCCTTCAGGGTTTCAATGTACCTATAAATTAAAACCACAGGTATAAAATTAGTTTTATAATTATTTTAGAAAAAAGTTTAAACTATTAAAAGAATGTTAAAGCTACTTATCCATCCAAGTGGCATATGTATAGAGCAGGTTGAATATTTATTAATAGTTTACTCAACAACATCCTTTATCAACGGTCTAATATATCCTTTGCAAATCAGGTGTTTTTCCAGCCCATTCAACCAACTAAACAGATAGTCAAATATGCATTTTTTTTTTGCAACTGATGAATTTACTCATATATGTATTTTCATTATCCAACTATTATAGCATACCCACTCTGGTACTTGAGCACATTTGAGGTCTGTTTCTAGGACACTGACGCCAGGGATCTGAACCAAATTCTTCCCAGCTAGCAGTACATAATATTTACCTATAGGCCACTACATCAGCAAAAAGATTTAAGACTCCTACATGCTGCAGAAAGCCATTTCCTAAAAGTGTAGGTTAGTTCTTTTCAAAATGAGCTGCTTGTGTATGTACTGTTTCCTCTTAGCACAGAGGAAGACATTTTTCACTTTTTGTTTTGTTCGATTCACTTGTTTAGGTACCATCCTTCAGAGAAATGACACACTTGCCATCTGTCACTGTTGGTGTCCTTCCAAGACAGGTAGAACCTAATCATGTCAAAATTTGAATGTGTAGTCCAAATCAAACCTGCACCTTCCGGAAGGATTTATTTTATTAAAAAAGGAATGATGGTCCAGTAGTTTGGGAGTTAACCGGGCCCTTGGGAAACCCACATTAAAACTCTCTCCGCCACAGACTTCCTTCCCATGTGACCTTGGGCAAGTCATTCAGTCTCTCTGTGTCTCAGCTCCCCATCTGTAAAATGGGGATATAGCATTCCCTATCTCACAAGGATGTTGTTAGGTTAACACATTAAAGACTGTGAGACACTCCGATACTATGGTCATGGGAGGGAGCTATACAATTATGATAGATATATTTTTCCTCTTGCATATCCTCCTGCCTCTCTTCAGCATGAATCTTCTTTGCCCAGAAGGCAGAACGTAACTTTTTAAATATATTTTCTGACTGGACATTGGAGTTGCTATTGATTGACATTTCATTCCGTTTCCAAGAGGCACTGCCTTCTTTCTACAGACAATCACAGATTTGAAACCAAATCCCCACTTGCTAGTGCATCACCTTACAGTGGTCCCTACAGATTAACTGAGTAGGCAATAAGAGAGCAGAAAGGTGATGTTAATAAAGACTACTCTTGCCCTGAATTTCTATTTCTGCAAGAGTGATTAAAACCATTTATTCGATAACATAGGACTCATTATAGCAGAAATTTCTCTGCTCTGAACAACATTTACAGGAAAAAAATAGACTTTAAATCTTTTCATTTTTAAATACAAATTTTCCATCACCCAAGTTCAAGATGGTATAATCAATTTCCATCAACCATTATCCTGACCTGTTAGTCCTGAAATCCGATCAGACTATACATTTCAAAAAAGAAAAATTTCTGAGCTTAATAAAGATTTATTCTCCCCTTTCTTCAAATATTATTCCAAATGCAATTACAGCATTCACTATCACACAGAATATTTTCACCTCTATGCTGTGGTTTTGCTCAGTTGTGCGTTGGTAAATAGCCGGTCTATGATTCAAATGGCATTTTTACAAGAGAAAGGAATTTAGGTTTATCCAACATATTCAACTTATGTTGAAGTGATCTCAAAGTGCTCCACAACATGACTTAGAGTGTGCTAGTTCAGTAACTGTCAGCAAACACACTGTAGTAGCTATTGTAAGGTCAGTAAGGGCTGATTTATACAGTAGTCTTGAACATTTAGTTTTTCACTGACAGGTAACATAGGATCCTTGTTCGTTTTTTGAAAAGTGCCATAGACTCTTGAACTTCCATTTGGATCATCATTAAACATGGGCAGCAGAGAGCTAATTTTCATATTTAAATTCAAGGACAGCACTTAGCACCTTGCTCCTTTTCAGAACTGCATCATCGATAGTTATAACAGCACAAGTTCTGGTGTAGGTTGTGGGCTTATGAGGATAAGGCCCAGAGATAAGTGCTACCAACTAAGCCATGCTGATACACATGGGTCTTCTTTTGTACATGTGAAGTTACAATAACAAATTCTAATTTCTTTGCTAAAAATTCCAACAGCATTAAAGAATGGTAAACACTCATAATTTTTTAAAAAATCAGAAATGCAACATATACACCCTTCACAGGCGTGTGTGTGTGTGTGTGTGTATTAGGGCTGTCAATTAATCACAGTTAACTCATGCAATTAACTAAAAAAAATTAATGATGATTAAAATAATTAATCGTGATTAATCGCCATTTTAATTACACTGTTAAACAATAGAATACTAATCGAAATTTATTAAATATTTTGGATGTTTTTCTACATTTTCATATATATTGTATTGTGTGTTGTAATTGAAATCAGTGTACGTTATTTTTTATTACAAATATTTGCACTGTAAAAACGATAAACAAAATAAATAGTATTTTTCAATTCACCTCATACAAGTACTGTAGTGCAATCTCTTTATTGTGAAAGTGTAACTTACAAATGTAGATTTTTTTTGTTACATAATTGCACTCCAAAACAAAACAATGTAAAACTTCAGCGCCTACAAGTCCATTCAGTCCTGTTTCTTGTTCAGCCAATCGCTAAAACAAACAAGTTTGTTTACATTTACAGGAGATAATGCTGCCTGCTTCTTGTTTAAAATGTCACCTGAAAGTGAAAACAGGCATTTGCATGGCACTTTTGTAGCAAGTATTGCAAGGTATTTACGTGCCAGATATGCTAAACATTCATATGTCCCTTTATGCTTCGGCCACAATTCCAGAGGACATGCTTCCATGCTGATGATGCTCATTAAAAAAATAATGTGTTAATTAAATTTGTGACTGAACTCCTTGGGGGAGAATTGTATGTCTTCTGCTCTGTTTTACCCACATTCTGCCAAATATTTCATGTTATAGCAGTCTCAGATGATGACCCAGCACATGTTGTTCATTTTAAGAACACTTTTGCTGCAGATTTGACAAAACGCAAAGAAGGTACCAATGTGAGATTTCTAAAGATAACTACAGCACTTGACCCAAGTTTTAAGAATCTGAAGTGCCTTCCAAAATCTGAGAGGGACGAGCTGTGGAGCATTGTAGTGAGGCGGCCTGGCTCCCGACGGCCCCTGAGAGAGAGGAACCGGAACAGCCACCTCAGTGGGCGGAGCCACCGCCACCTGTTCCCGCCCCCCGGAAGTCAAGGGGCGGGACAGGAAGTATAAAAGCCCGGCCCCAGTGCTCAGTTGGAGCCCGGCGGCCTGATAGGACAGACGCTCCTGATCGGGCTCCTCCTGGACCGAGCCTGCCCCGAGCCAGGTACCCTGACGTGGACGGACCGAGCCTCCCTCGAGCCAGGTATCCTGACGTGGACAGACCAAGCCTCCCTCGAGCCAGGTACCCCGAGGTGGACTGGCCGAGCCTGCCCCGAGCCCGGTACCCCGAGGAGCTGCCCGAGCGTCCCCCTGACCCGAGTCTGGAGGAGCAGCCCGACCTAGAGAGCCCTCAGCACGCCGAGGAGCCCATGGTGTGGGACCCCGCTGCCGAGCCCAGCGATGAGCAGGTACCCATGGAGGGGGAGATGGAGTGTAGCCCGGGGATAGCCGACCCCTGCCCGGCTGAGGGCACCGACGTGCCCATGTCAGTGTGTTGCGGCCAGGATCCCCACTGACTGCAGCGGATCCACGCCGCTGCTAGGGCCCCGGGCTTGGACACAGTGGAGTGGGTGGGCCTGTGTCCCCCCTGCCACCCCACTCACGGGTGGCAGACTCCCCCTCCTACCAGCGTTCAGGCAGAGAAGCCTGCACTTACCTGGGCTCTTGAACTATTGCTGTAGCTCAGCTCCTGCTACAAGGACCTGAGCCTTGAACTATTGTTTATTGCCCCGCCCTGACTAAGGGCCTGGGCTCTTGAACTATTGCTGTAGCTCAGCTCCTGCTACAAGGACCTGAGCCTTGAACTATTGTTTATTGCCCCGCCCTGACTAAGGGCCTGGGCTCTTGAACTATTGCTGTAGCTCAGCTCCTGCTACAAGGACCTGAGCCTTGAACTATTGTTTATTGCCCCGCCCTGACTAAGGGCCTGGGCTCCTTGAACTATTGCTGTAGCTCAGCTCCTGCTACAAGGACCTGAGCCTTGAACTATTGTACTGCCCCGCCCTGACTAAGGGCCTGGGCTTCCTGAACTATTGCTGCGGTTCAGCTCCTGCAACAAGGACCTGAGCTCTGAGACTGTTGCTACTGCTCAGCTCCTGATGCAAGGACCGGTGCCCCGCCCTGACTGAGGGCCTGGGCTTGCTAGTGCCCCTGTGTGTTCAGCTCCTGCTGAGAGGATCAGCGCTCAGGACTGCTGTGTGGCTGCCCCGCCCTGATTGAGGGCCTGGGCTTAGCTGTTTAACTTTGTTACTGCTCAGCCTGCAGGAAGGCTCTGAGCCCCCTGGACTCTTGCGGGCTGCCCCGCCCTGAGCTAGGGCTTGGGCTTACTGACTTTGGGATTGCTCAGCTCCGGCTGCAAGGACCGGAGTTTAGAACTGGTTTGCTGCCCCGCCCTGAGCTAGGGCTTGGGCTTACTGACTTTGGGCTTGCTCAGCTCCGGCTGCAAGGACCGGAGCTTAGAACTGGTTTGCTGCCCCGCCCTGACTGAGGGACGGGGTTTATTGACTTTATTGGTGCTCAGCCTGCAGGAAGGATCTGAGCCTAGAACTAGTGTTTGCTGCCCGCCCTGACTGAGGGCTGGGGCTCATTGCAGTGACCGTGTGCCTTTGGTTCAGCCCCTGCCTGAGGGGCCGAACCCCGAGACCTACAGAGCCCGGAGACTGATTTGGGCCGTGTAGTGAGGCGGCCTGGCTCCCGACGGCCCCTGAAAGGGCACGGCCCCAACACTGGACTATTACAAGCATGCTTTCAGAAATCTTAAAAGAGCAACATTCTGGTGCGGAAACTACAGAACCCAAACCACCAAAAAAGAAAATCAACCTTCTGTTGGTGGCATCTGACTCGGATAATGAAAATGAACATGCATCAGTCCACACTGCTTTGGATTGTTATTGAGCAGAACTTGTCATCAGCATGGACGCATGCCCTCTGGAATGGTGGTTGAAACATCAAGGGACATATGAATCTTTAGCGCACCTGTTATGAGAAAGAGATTGCACTACAGTACTTGTATTAGGTGAACTGAAAAATACTATTTCTTTTTTTTTTACAGTGCAAATATTTGTAATAAAAATAAATAAAAAGTGAGCACTGTACACTTTGTATTCTGTGTTGTAATTGAAATCAATATATTTGAAAATGTAGAGAACAGCCAAAAATATTTAAATAAATGGCATTCTATTATTGTTTAACAGTACGATTAATCACAATTAATTTTTTTAATTGTTTGACAGCTCTAGTGTGTGTGTGTGTGTGTGTATATATACATATATATACATATACACACACACACACCTACACATGTTATATGGTTAGTTATATAACCAAAATAAGACCCACAACCATAATGATTTTTTTTACAGTTGCTCATTAATGTGCTGCATTTACCACATACCGTGCAGACCTGCACTGAACATAGTACTCCAGGGCTTCTCTGGGATGCTTATCACCACAGTATGCAAGAGCTTCACAAAAAGTAATGAGTTTATCTTCACAACAACACTAAGATAAGTGGTATTATTCCCATTTTAGAGACAGGGAAACAGGTCACAAAGATTAAGGCCAAAATTGTCAAAACTGTCCAGCAGTTGTGGGTGCCCAACTTGAGAAACACATGACCTGATTTTTCACAGTATTTCTCAAGTACAATAGAATGCTATGTTCAAAGCACAGCTATGACTATCTTCAGTTGCAGTTGTGAGTGCTCAGCACTTCCACAAGTCAGATTTCTGATGTCTCAAGCTGGCAATCCAGAAAATGAGATCATCTGTGAAAAGGTTGGTTTAAATTATTTGCGCAGCATCAGATAAAAACTCTGACACACAGACAGGGATATAATCTAATTCTCTAAGACAGATTTCAACTGCCTTTACCCATAGACCATCCTCTCTTTTCCTGCAGTCCCCTGCCTCATCTGATACTCCACTTGTGCAACAAATGAGGCAGAGCTTTTTGGGGAGGAAGGGTTGTTTGTTTTTGTTTTGATTTTTTAAAACAGACAACAGCCTCACTCAATATGCAAACCTGATTCATCCCCAGAGCCCAGTCCATCTGTATACTGAAGGGGCATGGGTCCTGGAAAAACATAAATGTGATTGAAATTAAAGACTATCATGATTCATACACACGGGTGACAGTTTTTTAGTATATGGTTTTCTCAGTTAAAAAAACTGAAAAAGCAAAATTCCATGATATGGAATCATATTGACCCCATATGGGTGATTACCAGAGCTGGAACCCTCAGATCCACAACATATACCTATCTACCACTTGAGCTAACTGAGTAACTGGTAGAGGATAACAGCCTACTATTGCTGCCTAGAACTGCCACTAGGAGGAGGAGGAGAAAATTTGTCAATAGATTTCTCGACTGTTTTCTAGCCAGCAGCAGAATCCTGGATTCTGTTCCAGGTTCTGGAGGGGAGTGTTCTCTAGTGGGTAGAAACATTTCTGCCCATCCTTTAGCATGCCTCTCCCCACAGCCTGAAGCCTTCTATCTTTGTCCCCAGGAGTGCCGGCAGCTTTTTTGTCACCCTAGGTGGCAGAAGGTCCCGCCCTCAAAATGCCACCCCCGACAGAGGCGGCAGAAGGTCCCGCCCCCAAAATACCGCTGATGACCGGGGCGGCCGAAGATCCAGCCACTGTGGTTGCCACCCCCCAAATGTTAGCGCCCTAGGTTGCGCCAGCCCTGTTTGTCCCACCTGTTCCTTTCCCCACCCTCTCCTCTGGTCTGACCCCTCTCTGTTTCTATCCCCCCAGCATGCTCCCCTTTTGCTACCCACTGTAACCTGCTTGAGTTACAGTGCCTGGCACTACAGCAGCCCCTGGAAACCATAGGAAAAAATTACAAAGTCCCATTCAGCTGCTGCAATCCTGATCTCAAGTATGCTCAGTGCAGACTGAGTACCCAGAACTTGGAGGGCAGCCTCTAACAAAGCTCTACTGAACATATGCAAATAAAAAATGTGGGTGGATTTTCAGGGAGACAGCAAAAGACATGTGACCCCTTCATGGGCACCTTGCAAATTTCAAGTGCCTGCTCCAAAGCATGGAGCTCAGAGAGTCTTCTCAGCTATACATTTAACCTCAGCAAAACAGTGTATTTTCCCCCAAGCCTCGTTCTCTGAAATGTCTGAACTGTTAAAAGATCAGCTTACGGCAGGCGCTTGGAATGGAAAATTTCAGCCTGAGCAATTGAAAATTTTACAAAGTTACAAACTACTCAAAACACATTCATATAATGGAAAGTTGGGCAACTGTGACTACAAGTGTCACTGCCAGCTTCACCTATAATATGAGACTCAAAACACATAGTGGACTATCTATAAATTACGGTCGGGCATATGCCAAAAAAGAGATGGTCACATAGCGCAGCTGCAGACACAATCCATTATTCTTACATACCGTTGACATTGCTTGGTTACAGAGCCTTATGGCAGGCTCATGTTGAAATATTGTTCCCTCAGCATTGCTTTCTATGCAATAAATGAGAAGCCAAAGGCTTACTCATGATCAAGCACCTTCAAGTCAGTCCTGTCAAAGCTGTGGACCTATGAACAATACCAATATGGCTAGGCCCACACACTAGTGTACTTTGCAACACATTAAACTATCAAATACAGGTCCAAAGGAAAGAGTCCCAGGATTGATAGCACTTGCTGTGCACTTCTTACTGGTGTGTGAAAAATAGCATGGCACTGGAAAACTGGTGATCTACATCCCCCAAAAGAAGATATTTATCTTTAAGCATAACATTTTTTGCCTGGAATACAAATATATTAAAAAATATTCTAGTACCATATTTTTTGGCAAAGAACATACATGGGGAAAATATATAGCTTCATTTAATTTTGAAACCAGGGCTTTTATTTGATGTATCTATTTGTTTGTTTATTTTTGTAATGTTTCTAGTTCTTGGGAAACATTTCTAAAAGCACCTAAGTGACTAAGCATGTAAAGGCTATCAAATGCCTACGCCACTTTTTAATAAAGTCACTCCCCAGTTTTTCATTTTCCTCTGCTTAATCTTTAGAGAAAGAAATTAACACTGAACATATTTCCCACGTCTCTTCTCTTTTCTCCTTTGAGTCCTCTTCTGAAATCTTTGTGCACTGGGAATTATGGATGCTTCAGGAGGTAAAAATCAGACCCATTGTCATCTTTTTAGTCAATACAACTACTTGACTGATAAACACATCCTCCACTCCAGGTATAGAAATTGAGAGACCTGAAGACTATCCCCTTTTCTACTGCTCCAGCAAAGAACGCTGTGCTGAGGCAGCTCTGTGCAACACCAAAGTGTTCCAGAAAAAAAGTTATGTAAAATCTACATTAAGCTATTAAAAAGAAAAAGTGCAGCAGTACCAGCAACTATGTGCCTAATTACATATGTAATAAGTCAAGCAAATAAGAAAAGCAAATTACAGGCTCATCCCCTACTAAATTTGAAATATGCACAGATGCATTAAGGGTATCCACATGTAGCATTTTATTTTAAACTGGCTGAAGCTATAATGAGCCACTCCTATGGTTATAAAACCTATACATATCAGCAATTATATGTGTTAGAACACATATGCCTCTCAACATGCCAGACAACTGTACCTACGTATGGTTCAACTTGTAGAAGATAAGTTTTAGATTGCAATAATCCACACTAACTGTACTGCCTCTTCATGCCACGTAATTAAGACACAGTTTGTTGCATTAGTTCTTTAAATCGAAAAGTCTAAATATCGGATGCCAAATAAAATGTACAAAATACCTTCCAAAGAATGTTCAGTTCAGTGCACATGACAACTCATGTACAGGATGACACTGGTTATTTTACAACTATCAGATGGTGTAGACTTGGATCACTCGAGAGAAAAGTGCAGCATACTGGAGGACAAATGCATACCCATAAAAAAAGACCTTTTTCAGTGAAGGTATTATACAATGGGCTGGCAATTCATACGGGACGCCCAGTCAAAAAGGGATCCTGGTGGCTCCGGTCAAAAGTCCGGTCTGCGATCATAGAATATCAGGGTTGGAAGGGACCTCAGGAGATCATTTAGTCCAACCCCCTGCTCAAAGCAGGACCAATTCCCAACTAAATCATCCCAGCCAGGGCTTTGTCAAGCCTGACCTTAAAAACCTCTAAGGAAGGAGATTCCACCACCTCCCTAGGTAACCCATTCCAGTGCTTCACCACCCTCCTAGTGAAAAAGTTTTTCCTAATATCCAACCTAAACCTCCCCCACTGCAACTTGAGACCATTACTCCTTGTTCTGTCATCAGGTACCACAGAGAACAGTCTAGATTCATCCTCTTTGAAACCTCCTTTCAGGTAGTTGAAAGCAGCTATCAAATCCCCCCTCATTCTTCTCTTCTGCAGACTAAACAATCCCAGTTCCCTCAGCCTCTCCTCATAAGTCATGTGCTCCAGCCCCCTAATCATTTTTGTTGCCCTCCGCTGGACTCTTTCAAATTTTTCCACATCCTTCTTGTAGTGTGGGGCCCAAAACTGGACACAGTACTCCAGATGAGGCCTCACCAATGTCGAATAGAGGGGAATGATCACATCCCTCGATCTGCTGGCAATGCCCCTACTTATACAGCCCAAAATGCCGTTAGCCTTCTTGGCAACAAGGGCACACTGTTGACTCATATCCAGCTTCTCATCCACTGTAACCCCTAGGTCCTTTTCTGCAGAACTGCTGCCTAGCCATTCGGTCCCTAGTCTGTAACAGTGAATGGGATTCTTCCGTCCTAAGTGCAGGACTCTGCACTTTTCCTTGCTGAACTTCATCAGGTTTCTTTTGGCGATGCAGCTGGGCTAAGGAAGGCTCCCTGTCTCCCCTGGCTCCACACTGCTCCTGGCAGCACCCAGTATGTCCCTACGGCCCCTAGCCGGAGGGACAATCAGAGAAGGTCTGCGTGCTGCCCCAGCCCCCAATGCCAGCTCCACAGCTCCCATTGGTCAGGAACTGCAACCAATGGGAGCTGCGGAGGCGGTGCTTGCAGGTGCGAGCAGCACGCCAAGGGGTCACAGGGACATGTCGGGCACATCTGGGAGCAGCATGAAGCCAGGGTTGGCAGGCAGCCTGCCTTAGCCCCACTGCACCGACGACCAGGAGCTGCCTGAAGTAAGCGCTGCCTGGCCAGAGCCCACACCGCAATCTCCTTCCCCCAGGTCGGAACCTCCTCCCGCACCCTAACTCCCTCCCAGAGCACACACCCCAACCCCCTGCCCCAGCCCTGAGCCCCCTCCTGCATTACAAACTCCTCATCCCCGGTCCCACCCAGAGCCCACACCCCGAGCTGGACCCTGCACCTCCCTCCCACACCCCAGCCGCCTACCCCAGCCCTGAGCCCACTCCCGCATTCCCTCGGCCCCAGCCCAGAGCCCCCTCCTGCACCCCAAGCCCCTCATCACCAGCCCCACCCCAGAGCCCGCACCCCCAGCCAGAGCCCTCACCCCCCTCTTGCACCCCAACTCCCTGCCCCAGTCTGGAGCCCCCTTCTGCAGCCTGAACCCCTCATTTTTGGCTCCACCCCAGAGCTTGCATCCCCAGCTGGAGCCCTCACCCCTCCCACACCCCAATCCCCTGCCCCAGCCCAGTGAAAGCGAGTGAGGGCGGGAGGGGGGATAGAGTGGGTGGGAGGCAGGGCCTCTGAGAAGGGGTGGGACAGGGCAGTGGTGCTCGGTTTCTGCAATTAGAAAGTTGGCAACCCTAGTAATACATTCTATTTAATGTTGAATTTCAATGTCCACTATAACTTCCTCCTTTTTTAATTACTCGTAACTTTCTCAAACCAAGCCCTTTCTTGGTGAAAATTTCAATGCTTGATCTCAGGATGGGGATGGATTTTGTTGGTTCATTTTTGAAAACAAGATTGAGCAAAATATATTCTACTGTGAAGAAAAAGGATACAGCCTTCCTAAAGTGTGGGTTATAGCACAAGGTGATGGGAGGAGCTATACAAAGAAAGAAAGGTCGAGGCTACAAGGGAAATGTTTGATGGCTGCACCACATTTGTGAAATTGTTGTCAAAGATGAGTCTTGCACCTGAGTCTTCCATTTTACAGTCACTACTAAAATGACTGACACCTCACAAAGAAACAAAGCAAAGAAGTGTGCCCAACAGTATAAAGAACTGAAACTGAAGAGATCAAACAAAATATGGGGAACAACCTGAAGAAACTGCTCCCTTCTAGGCAATCAAGTCCTACACTCAAAGGAGTCTTTCACTTCACACACCCATGACAGCCCTTCTATAGCTCTGAATGCAAATGCATGTGATCAGTTTCTTTCTTGCAATCACAAACTTTTCAACTTTTGGTTTATGAGTTAAAGTGCTTGAAAAGGAGAAGTTTCTACTCTGCAGATGCAGTAGCAGGCTACAGTCAGCACTTAGCCCTGCTCTGTTCCAGTTTGTGAAGGAAGGTCTTCATAAAAGCAAACAGAACAAAAACAGGTTTAAAGTAGTGAGGTAACTACACTTAACTCAGTCTCAGAAGTTACAAAGATCCTCAAGAAATTTTGGAGGAAAACGTCTGCAAAATTACTGAATATATTCATAGCTATTAAACTCAGCTATGAGACACTCAGCACTGTTGATTAGCAATCTCTTCAACTGTAACGTGGAAATAAAATACAAAAGTGAATTGGTTAAAGAAAAACTATACCAAGAATGCTACGTCTCCCTCACTGGATCCCCCCAAAATGCAACCGGCTTGTAAAACTGCAAGTACAGAAGGCTTGTAATGCATCACATTTTAAATATTAGTCTTTAAAGATAGTATTTCAGAGCATCCCTCAAATCAACCAAGAGCCCTGCTTTATGAAATAAAAAAATCACCTGAATGTTTATTATTAATGCAGAAATCCAGGGCAGCTGTGATTGTTGGATGCATTCCTCCTCCAGTTTCTCAGCATAAAGCTTTCTATACTCAAATATGTTACTATTAGGATGCCAAACTATAAATTAGTAACTTTTAAAGAAGGCAAAATTGTATCCCACTGTACCACTTTCTTATGCATTGCAGAATCTAGCATTTATTTCCCCAGCTTTTTAAAGCTGGATATAAAACAAAGAAAGAACATTCAATAAAAGGATGACAAGCACAATGTGTCTTGGGAAAGAAATGGCACAATAATAAAACTGCAAGTGAAAGTGTACTTCACTGACATCAAATCAACTTTTACTCCAAAGATTGAGGGGCCAGATTCTGCAGCCCTTATTTAGATTGCATAGTACCTTACTCAAAGAATATTCTATTAAAATCAACGGGATTACTAGTGAGGTAGGACAGTATGCAACCTGAATAGGACTTGCAGAATCTAACCCTATTCATACACAACAGTTTGCATAAGGTACGTACACAACACTTATCTCAGAGGGACACTTTCATTCCTGTGCATGGCTGGTGAAGGATTCACAAAATGGTCTGAAAACAATCTATATAAAGCAGCCTCTTCCTATATTAATCTTCTCTCTGTTGTTGCCTGCTTCTTTATTAGGTCAGTTTTTAACAGGCAATTATAGCATTTTGAAGATTTCCAATAGGGTGGCCTCACTGTTAGTGTGTGTTTGTTTTAGTGTCTTTATAAAATCATCTCATTGATTTTCCCACAATACTTCACTACTAACTTGATGGATAAGGCTTTTTAACACAGTCTTACTTACTGTCAACCTGTCTCTTTGCTCTAGAGATGAAGGTATTGAGTGTTTTACCCGTAGCCATGTTGCAGTAGCTGAATAACTCACCCATCCACTAGCAGGGGTACCAAACAACATTCCTTCCTACTACTCTGCACTTAAAAAGCACCTTGTATAGAGTTCTAAATATACTTCAGAAGCACTAATATTTTAAGGCACACAACTCCAAGGAATCAGGTTGGTATCCCATTTTGTAGGATGTTACAGAGATAGGGGCCGAGGTCAAGATTTTCCAAAGGGCCATCTGCTTTTGGGTGCTCCTTGAGAAGTTTCAGGATAGAGACTCAAAATGGAAGTCCCAAAGTTAGTGGACACTTGAAAGTTTGGGCCTGTGACTTGCCCAAGGTCATTTAGCTCATCAGCAGAGGATTCAAGAATAGAAATCAGGTGTCCTAGCTTATAGTTCTTTACCCACAATTATTTGAGTGTTTTCTAGTGAACAATTATTTGTCTAGCTTTAAGCTGTTGAAAGTTATAGAAATATTAGAATATAACTTACTTTTCAATATGATTTATTCATAAATTGTGGGGAGTCAGTCCCAAAACTACTTTTAGAACAGTTCACGGCAGCTATACCAAACAAAAGTAGGTGCACAAATGTGTCATTGTTCTGATAATCTGAACAAGGTTTGAAAGCTAAACCAATACTAGAGCTGGATGAAAATCAGAATTTCTGCCCCACATGCAGGGCCGGATTAATTCTCTTGTGGGCCCAGGGCTATTAGATTTTGTGGGGCGCTTGGGGGTTTGGAGTGGGGGAGTGGGCTCAGGGCTGGAGTAGGGAATTGAGGTGCGGGAGGGGGTGCAGCTCCAGCTGGGGGTGGGTGGGGGCAGAGATGGGACAGGGGGTTGGGGTGCAGCAGGAAGTTCAGGATGTAGGCTCTGGGTGGGATTTTGGGTGCAGGAGGGGGCTCAGGGCTGGGACAGGGGGTTGGGGTGTAGGAGGGAGTGTGGGGTGCAGGGTCTGGCTGGAAGAGGCTTACCTCGGGCAGCTCCTGGTCGGCAGCGCAGCAGGGCTAAGGCAGGATCCCTGCCTGCCCCGGCTCTGTGCTGCTCTGCTCCCCTCCCCAAGGTGGCCAGCATGTCCAGCCCCTAGGCAGAGGGGTCAAGCCGCTTCTGTGCAGTGCACGCTGCCCGTGCCCATGGGTGCTGCTCCTGCAGTTCCCATTGGCCACGGTACCCGGCCAATGGAAGTGGCAGAGCCGGCGCTGGGGGCAGCACACAGATTCCCTGAACGCCCCTTGCTTAGGGCCACAGGGGCATACTGGTGCGCCAGTGCTCATAGCTCCAGCCCTGGGGAGTGGATGACAAGGCTCGGGGACTGGTGTCCCAGTGGGCCACATCCAGCCCACTGGCCTGCGGGGCCCCCCTTAACCCAAGGCCATGGGCTGCAGCCCCTAAAGCCCCTGCATTAATCTGGCTCTGCGCACAGGAAATTCCAATATTTTGACATTTGTGTTCACCCCAGATCTAAACAACAAGCAGAAATACCAAAATTTCCACAGAACAGTAGGCTGATAAAAATTCTGATTTGGAAGTGTTGAAACAAAATATGTTGAAACAATAATACAACTCTGAAAGGATTCAAACAAATCAAAATGTTTAGCTTTGTCTTGGTTATACACTGAACTGCATTGGCCTCATGCCTCCAGTCTCTTATGTAGGCCAGGCTCCAGGGCCAGATTAAATATCCCATAATGCACCAAGTACATGGGACTCTCATGATGCACTGGGGAAGTTCAGCCAGTGGGAGGGCCATAGTGCATCATGGGAAATGTAGGTTAGCCAGGGAAGTCGGTCCATAAAAGAGAAAGGGGGCATGAGGCACCAGGAGTACAACTTCCATGAAGCACGAAAACAGCTCAGGCAGATGCAGTTACATGTCAAATGGACCCAAAATAAAATGTTACCAGTCAAGTCAATGAACCAAAATGTTTAGATTTGGGTGAACATACAACAAAACTTAGTTCAGATTTTCCCCCTCAGAAAAACCAAAAAAATTGGAACAAAAATCAAAATGTGAATTTTGCAGAAACTACGTCTGTCACAGAAAAAATCCTTGACTAAAAGTTCCCGACCACTCTAACTAATACAACCCAAATAGCTTTTCCTTTAAAAAACAGAGAAAAATGCTGCTTTTAGTCATGAGTCAAAGAAACTGGAATCATGCACAAAGCCAGGCACAACAGAACAATTAAATGTGTCAAAATGCATAGGTTTAAGATTTTTAACTAATGTGACTGAAAACCTGCTCTACAAAAACCAGTTCTTTATATCTAAGCTGGGATATGTTTCCCAACCAGTACAGATATGATGGATTGATACACAGGCTCACATGCCTGTTTGTTATACTTAATGGAATGCAGCTGTTAGTTCAGCAGTTCAATTTTACTTTGTGAGGATACAGATTTCAATTTGTTCATTCACTGTCTTCCATTTTTCAAGTCATCTATCTGCAGCAACAAAATCTGAACCATGTTCTTTAGCGCCAGTGCAGATTACTTGTGACAATGGCTGTTAATTAAGGGATTTTGTTGTTGTTGTCATCATTTGCAGCATCTCTGTGTAGTTTACTGGTAAAAGTTTCTGCTCTTCTAACCATAACCTAAAATTGAACTATCTTCTTCCACCTAAAACATCAGGCAATCTTTCTCTTATATTTGCTCAGTTGACCATGAATTTTTCTCTTCAGTTTATCCAATCTAACACTTGACAGGTCACTATTTGCAGTGGGTTTTGACAGCTTGGGCTGCCTTAACAAAATAAGCCGTTTGGCTTTAAAAGCATAGTGTATGGTCTAGACAGCAATGTCTGCTGCAAGCAAAGAGGACACCTTCCTGTCAGACAACAGACAAGTTAATGGTAGGGTAATTTACTTCAACCATATAAAATCAGGATTCAAGGAATCCCACAAAACCAAGCAGGCACCTGAGAACTGAGTGCAATAAACCCTGCACAGTGAGTTGAGGGCACAAGTCTCTTTACCTACATTTTTAAACTTTAGACTCTAGCTCCTTTGCTGACAGAAAAATAATCCACAATTCTATTTAATTTTATCTGAGATCTCCAAAATACACCTTTAATTGGTATCAACTACATTTACACATAAAATTGTACTCTAGCATTTTGAAAAACTAAGCTACATTTCCATAGTCTCAACTGGTTATTCTAACAAAACCACTTCTTTGTTAGTCCTTTGTAGGATACAGACCAGTTCAGAAAAGACAGTTACCTTTTCTGTAACTGGTGTTCTTCGAGATGTGTTGCTCATGTCCATTCCACAGTAGGTGTGCGTGCTCACCATGTGCACTGGTGCCAGAAAGTTTTTCCCTTATGTTCTCATGTACTACCCCTAGCAGTACCCGTAGGGGAGCGCCCCTAGCAACTCCTGGAGTGGCGCTGCCATGGTGAGGTATAAGGGGCGCTGTGCGCTCCCCCCACCCTCAGTTCCTTCTTGCCAGAGAACTCCGACAGAGGGGAAGGAGGGTGGGATGTGGAATGGACATGAGCAACACATCTCGAAGAACACCAGTTACGGAAAAGGTAACTGTCTTTTCTTCTCCGAGTGATTGCTCACGTGCATTCCATAATAGGGGATTCCAAGCTATATCTGTTGGAGGTGGGTAGGAGTTTACAGACACTCGGGACGGAGCACTGCCCTGCTGAACCCAGCATCCTCCCTAGTTTGGGAGACAATCGCATAATGCGAGGTGAATGTGTGGACTCATGACCATGTGGCAGTCCTACAAATGTCCTGGATAGGAACATGGGCCACAAACGCAGCCAATGAGGCTTTCGCCCTAGTCAAGTGCGCCCTCACAATTGGCAGCGGGGGAACTCCCGCCAGGTCGTAACAAGCACGGATACAAGAAGTGATCCAGTTGGAGAGTTGCTGAGTGGAGATCCGCCGACCTTGCATGCGTTCGGCCGTGGCGATGAAAAGCTGCGAAGATTTCCTGAATGGTTTTGTACATTCTAGGTAAAAGGCCAGAGCCCGCCTTACATCTAGCATTTGAAGGGGCTAGGGCTTGGGACAGAGCACCGGCAGGAAAATTTTCTGACCCATATGATAGGCAGAGACCACCTTAGGGAGGAACGACGGGTGCGGGCGGAGCTGGATCTTATCCTTATGAAATACCGTGTACAGGGGTTCAGAGGACAGGGCCCGGAGCTCCAACACCCTCTTAGCCGATGTGATCACCACCAGAAAGCTACTTTCCATGAGAGGTGGGACCAGGAACATGTAGCAAGCAGATCAAATGGAGGTCCTGTTAGCTTGGCCAGCACCAAGGTCAGGTCCCACTGAGGGACCAGGGGTCTAACATAAGGAAAGAGGCGATCCAAGCCCTTAAGGAACTGACCAGTCAAGGCATGGGAGAATATCGTGTGGCCCTGTACTGGCAGGTGAAAAGCTGATATGGCTGCCAGATGCACCTTGATGGACGAGGGCGCTAGGCCCTGGGCCCTGAGATGAAGGAGGTAGTCTAGTATGAGCTGGATCAGGGCAGCCACTGGCAAGACGCCCTGATCAGCAGCCCACCGGGAAAACCAAGAGCATTTTGCCAGGTCGGCCTGACGTGTGGAGGGCCTAGTGCTTTCCAGGAGGATGCGCTGGACTCCCTCCAAGCAAGTCCTTTCCTCCTGGCCTAACCATTGAGCAGCCATGTTGTGAGGTGGAGGGCTGCTAGGTTGGGGTGGAAGAGGTGAACTTGGTCCAGGCGGGCTGGCAATGGCCCCTGTGGGGTGATTGCCAAGCACTTGAGAGTCCCATACCAGTGCTGTCTGGGCCATGCTGGGGTGATCAGAGGGATGTGAGCCCTGTCTGTCTTTATCTTTTCCAACACCTTGCCGATCAGCAGAATCAGGGGAAAGGCATAGAAAAGCTGACCCGACCAGGACAGAAGGAAGGCGTCGGAAATCACGCCAATGCCCAGCCCTCCCCTGGAGCAGAAATGGGCACACCGGTGGGTCTGTCTGGTCGTGAAGTGGTCCACTTGGGGAGTGCCCCATGTTCAGAAAATCCTGTGCACCACTTCCGGGTGCAGCGACCATTTGTGCTGAGAGAAGAAGTCCCAGCTCAGCTGATCCACCCGAGAATTTAAGACGCCCGATAAGTGGTGGGCTTCCAAAGTTGATATTGTGGGCTATACAGAAGTCCCACAGCCTGAGGGCTTCCTGGCAGAGGAGCAGGTCCTGCCTTGCCTGTTGATGTAGAACATCGAGGCTGTGTTTGTGAGGACCCTGACCATTCTGACTGCTAGGCACAAGCAAAAGGCCACACAGGCTAGACGGACCACCCTGAACTCCTTGACATTTATATGCAGGGCTAGTTCCTGTGTGGACCACAGACCTTGGGTCTGGAGGTTTCCCACATGGGCTCCCCACCCCAAGTCCAACGCATCGGACACCAACTCTACAGTTGGGAGCTGGTAACCGAACAGGATCCCTTGTAGCATGTTCCCCGGGGTGGATCACCAGTGGAGGGAGGCTAGCACAGGTTCGAGCACAGTGAGGACTTTGTCCATCCTGTCTCTGGACTGGGAGAATACCGAGGCCAACTAGAGCTGGAGGGGCCACAACCTGAGTCTGGCATGATGAACCACGTATGTGCACGCTGACACATGACCCAGGAGTTGGAGGCATGCTCTGGCAGTCATCACGGGAAACCTCGTGACCACCTCGATGAGCTCCCTCAGGATTTTGAATCTGTCCGGTGGGAGGGAGGCTCTGGCTGATGTCGCATCCAGAATCGCTCCAATGAATGCTATGCGTTGTACCGGGACCAATGTCGATTTGGTGCTGTTTACCAGCAGCCCCAGTGTGGTGCACATGGACAGGAGGAGTGTTATGTGATTTTATACCTGTGATCTGGAGCTGCCTTTGACCAGCCAGTCGTTGAGGTAGGGAAAGATCTGGAGCCCCCGATGCCTGAGGTAGGCTGCTACCACAGTCATACACTTTGTGAAGACTCTGGGTGCCGTCAATAGGCCATATGGGGGGGACAATGAACTGGTAGTGTCCCTGCCCTACCGTGAAGCGGAGGAAATGCCTGTGGACCACCTATATATGAATGTGGAAGTACGCATGCTGTAGATTGAGGGTGGCGTACCAGTCTTCGTGATCCAGGGAGGGGATGATGGAGCTCAGAGAGACCATGCAAAACTTGAGCTTTACCATGTACTGGTTCAGGCCTTGCAGGTACAGGATGGGCCTGAGCCCCCCTTTTGCCTTCGGGATAAGGAAATAGCAGGAGTAGTACCCCTTGTATCTGAACTCCGCCAGCGCCACCTCCACAGCTCCTAAGCAAAGGAGCCTCCTCATCTCTTGCTCGAGAAAGCTCTCGTGAGAGGGGTCCTTGAAGAGGGACAGGGAGGGATGACGGATGGGAGGGGTAGAATAAAACTAGAGGGTATAGCCCTGGGAGATGGTGTTGAGGACCCATCGGTCTGAGGTCAGCAGCAACCACTCTGGGAGTTTGGAGAAGGGAAGGTCGGGTGGATCCCTAGTACAAACTGGTAAGTCATCCCTGGGTGTCCCATCAAAACTGGCGCTTACCCGCCTACTTACCCTTAGAGGGCCCGGGCTGGGGCGCAGGCTGGGATTGCTGTTGTGGGCGCTTTTTATAGTCCCGTGATATTTCTGCTTGTTCCACAAACAGGGCCTTGGCGTCGAATGGGAGGTCCTGCAACAGGAGCCAAGACGCTCTCCTCATGGAGCCTTAAACTCCTTCTTATCACACTCTTGGAGGGAGTCCGCAAATTTGGGCATTGAGCCCCACAAGTTGAAGTCATGTCTGCCCAACAGGGCTTGGTGGTTCGCCACCCTCAGTTGGAAGCTCAAGGACAAATAAATCTTTCTACCGAATAAATCTATTCCCCTCAAGTCCTTATTTTTAGGGGTAGGAGCGGGTTGACCCTGATGCTCCTTATGGTTGACTGCTTCGACCACTAGCGAGTTGCGGGTGGGGTGGGTATATAGATACTCATGTCCCTTGGCAGGCACTTCCTTTCTGTCTTCTTAGAGAAGGGGGCAAGGAAGCCGGGGTTTGCCACAGGGCATTTAAGATCTTTGGCTGGTGGCGTAGCCGAGAGGACATCGAAGAAAGAGTCCAAGGGTTTCTCCATCTCCTCAGCTTGTAGGTTGAGGCATTATGCCACCCTTTTCAACAGTTCCTGGTGGACTTTTGTGTCCTCCTGCGGGACAAGAGGAGGAGGAGCCGTGATTGCCTCATTGGGGGAGGATGAGGATGGGGGAGCTGTGTTCTGCGTCCTCACCAGTGCCGCAGGTCCCATCACTTGGTCCCCTTCTAAGTGCGGGACTGGGTATGAGCGCTCTGCTGACCCTTTTCTGGGGGGCTGAGAGAGGGAGGCCGATGGTCTTTCTGAGGCTCCGGCCACCGAGCAAGCTACCATCGGGGGCTGCATTGTGGCCCACGGGGCCCATTGGTACCAGGGTGCTGGCCAAGGAGCCCGGTGCCAGTGCACCTGCTGTGACACTGTCGGAGCGGACTGCCCCACTTGACTCACCTGGCCCACTGACTGTCAACTTTGAAGGGAGGCCGGGCTGGCATATGATCTACCGCTATCCCAGGATGGGGGACGAGTGATAGTATCGCAAACGGTGCCGAGCACGAGACCGTGATCCTGGTGTGGAGGAGTGGGAGTACCATGTATAGCGGCTGCTCCGCGAATGGCTCTGATGGGCAGATCCATGACAGCAGGGTGCCGGTGATCTATGGCTGGAGCTGCGGGAGTGGTGCCATGGTGGGGACCTTGAGCGGTACGAAGAGTGGGAGCAGTGTCAATGTCCGTAACACAAAAAGCTATGATAGCTTTTCAGAGACAATGACCCCTGGTGCCGTCTGTCCCTGTCCCGGCGGGGCATGCTCTTGTCGTGAGGTCTTCGTTCCCTTGAGGCGGAGCAGTGCCTGGAACCCCTGCTTCTCGGCACCCGGAACCCCTGCTTCTCAGCACCCAGCTAGACAATCTGGTGGGGGTCGAAGGGGACTGGTGTGGGCTGCGTGCGGGACGATCACTGTGTGGAGAATAGCGTCGGGAACCTTCCCTTGACCGTGAGCAGTACCGCCCGGGCGGCGACTGTGGGGGTCCGAGCAGTGGCTTGCCTATGGACCGGGGAGCCACTGGCGCCAGTGTGACTGGTACTGGTAGAGATATAACGTCTCGAGCCCCCTGCAGGGCCTCCGGCGTGGAGGGCACCCGAATGTGGCCACTGGCATCGGGGAGGCCGGCTCGGAGTGGGCCGGGCTATTGCGTTTGACTTGAGTCGGAGGCTGCGAGGCTGATGGGGATCGACAGCTGCCCGACATGGGTCTAGTCTCTCCCCCAGTCTTGCTCCGGTGCCTTGGCAGAGAAGACCTCTTCTTCACCTTTTTAGAGGTGGAGGGCACCATTGGTTCGCTGTGCACCAATGCTGCAGTGCTCGGTGTTGACTCGCAGCTGTGTCGAGGTCAGGGCCGACTCCACCAAAATGGCTCAGAGCCTTATGTCCCGCTCCTTCCTGGACTGAGGCTTAAAGGATCTGCAAATTTTGCAGCAATCGCTGGGTGGGTTTCCCCCAGACAGTGTAAAATGTCAGTGTGTGGATCACTCACGGGCATAGGCCGTTTGCAAGTGTCGCACGACTTAAAGCCCGGGGCATGCCCCGACCCGGGCGCACTTAACTATTGTAACTAAACTTTTTCTCTTTTCTTTTTCTCTCTCTTTTTTTTTTTTTACACTACAGGTACTAACTACGAACTAAATGAAATCCAGAGAGAAAACTACAGCAAAGTTGGAGTAGATCAGTTACGAAGCACCTTCACTGGCGGTAAGAAGGAACTGAGGGTGGGGGGAGAGTACAGCACCCCTTATACTGCGCCATAGCGGTGCCACTCCAGGGGTCGCTAGGGGCGCTCCCCTACAGGGACTGCTAAGGGAAAAACTTTCTGGCACCAGTGCACGTGGTGAGCACGCACACCTATTGTGGAATGCACATAAGCAATCACTCAAAGAAGAACATTGTTTCCTAATTAGGAAAGTGGCTGTTTTCAGGGAATGGGGCAAATATATGAAGGAATTATTTTTTTTTTTTGCTAGATCACTTTCCCTGAGAAATAAACAAAATAACTTTCAGTTGCAGTCTCTCAACATTCAAGTGATGATTTTGCTTTTCCCCTCAAGTTTTAAGTTGAAATTAACCATCAGAGAGAAAAAAATAAACATACGTAAAGCATTCCAAAATGAACCATTTAACAATTAAAAAACACCAAATTAATCTGAAGCAAATCCTCCCAGCAGTCGTGACTGTCTTTTTTTTCTTCATTAAGGCTATGTCTACACTACATTTTCGTTGGTAACATTTTTTGTAGGCCAGGGGAGTGAAAAACAACCCCCCTGACCAACAAAAGTCTTACCGACGAAAAGTGCCAATGTGGACAATGCTTTGTCAATGGAAGATGCTCTCCCACCAACAAAGCTAATGCCCCTTGTTGGGGGTGGTTTTATTTTGTCGGCAGCAGAGCTCTCTCCTGCTCACAATGAGCGACTACACTGCTTACCTTACAACAGCACTGTAGTGGCACAGCTAAGCTACTGTAAGGTGCGAAGTGTAGACATAGCCTAAGAAAAAATTGAGAAGACTTGATTTAAAGCAGATTGCGTTTTGCACAGCTATACTGTACTATATGTGAAAGTTAATTAGTAGTTGTCTAGCAGCTCCAATTGTATGATGATTTTTTTTTCAGATTTATAAAATCCACCACCAAACATACTAGGCACAGATATTAACAATAATATAGAACTGACAACAAACTTACAGCAACACATTTCCTTAAAAATTATCTTTGCCCCAATTGCTAAAAATCACTATCAGATCACATGACTACCAAGGACACCAGCTATCAACCTATGCAAATGCTACTGGTACGTTGGTACCATTCCCTTCTTTTATTGAGTCACCTGTTTATATATTTTCTAAATGCTACATTCTAAGTTCTCTGGTGCATGGAATGTCTATTTCTTTGGAAAGTACCTAGTACAATGGAGCCCTATTGCACCACCACAATGCAGATATTATTATTAAGTTCCACTCAACTTTTTGCTGTCTCCTGACTCTATGTACTCTTTCCCCTTCCCCTGAAAACCCCTGGAGAATAGATAGGCCTTATAGTTTTTCCTGAAAGTCAAGAGACTCTGACACTGTCAAGTGAAGGTGGGAAATATTTCCCAGGCGCCTCTTGTTTAAACCAGGGGTTGTCTGCTTGTACACGTTAGCTCTAACTGCCACAATGTCACAAGAGAGGACACAAGCCCATTTAGTCAAAAGAAATTCATAAGCTATGTATACTTTTTTTCTGAAGGACTACAGGTATCCTCCTGGTAACCACATGCTTACTGAGGCAACAAAAATATTACCCGGATAACAATGGTGCAAATCTACAAGTATTGTCACCACTAGGAAAGAGTAGAATGTCCTTTCTTCCGTACAAACTTCACTGACAAAAATACTAGGACATGCTGTAATTAGTAAATAAATAAATAAATAATGAAGTCTCTTTTGTCAAGAACGTCCCTAACCTTCACACAAGATGTCAATTTTTAAACAGAATTTAGACTGTTCGGATAAGGCTGTAGGTTAAGAAAGGATTGTGATTATTTCTTTAGTCTTTTCTTCCTCTTTCCTTCCCTCACTTTCCTTGCTAGAGTTTTCTAAATTCACATACCTTTTATCTGCATCCTCCCCTCCACCCATGCAGGATGACAGATCCTGGTCAGGTCATGAAATCCAGGATTTGTGTGGAAGGAGAGAAGAAGAGGACAATACTGAAGTCTGGGGTCAAGCTGACACCGTCAGGAAAGCCTCATTATTTGCTCCTTTATAGGAGCTTACTTCCATTATACAGATCACTGCACCTCACCACAGCTATCCTGTAGTCAGGGCCAGCTCAAACTATCAAATCCATTTCTGAATCACAATGTCAGAACACAGCTCTGTGAATCAATGCAAAGCCAGAACTTATTCCACAGGCAATCAAAGCACTTCCAGCTCCGACCAGCCAGGACAGCAATACCTCCACAAGCCTGGGGTCAGGACTGGCTCAAGACCAAGATTTTCAACATGAAATATGTATTTCTTCTGGAGACTAGGAATAGAAGATCAAAGATTTAAATAATTGATGTCAAATAATAAATAATAAATCTTATCTTCAAAATTAAACATTCATAATGCATAAGTTACTCTTGTTACAAACGTCGACTAAATAGAAGAAAAGAAGCAGAGTCAAAGAGATAACACCTAAAATGACTAAAATATTGCTTCCAAGTTTTTTCTGTAGCAAGTCTGATTGTGTAGGAGGGAGATAATTTGAAACGCTTTGTTATTACATACATTGATACTGCTAACCCAGCAGGTTACACTTTTACCTGAAAGTCATAGCAGCTAGTGCATAACAGTAGCTGACTGCCCAGAACTGTCTTTCCATGCAAGTCATAAAAAGAGTCCTGACAAATTTTTAAAGATGTTAGATCAACTTGCAATGGTTTAAATATTTGTCCTTGTGTTCCAGCTAAATTCAGATTCAAGGAATTGCAGTACATTAGGAAAAAGACATGGTCTAGTAGGCAGCCTCAGAAAGCTCAAGTTCCATTCCCAGAGCAGCCACTGACTGTCAGTGTGGTCTCAGGAATGTCGCATCATCATTTTGCTTCAGTATCCTTATTGGTATAATAAATACAGTAATACTTATCTCATCTCACAGGCTTGCTCAGAATCAACCAGTTAATGTACTAACCAGCTAGCTGGTAAAGTGCTAGTGTAAGAGTAAAATTGTGAACATGCTTAAATGACTTAGGACCCTAAGAACCACTTTCTAAGTAACATAGGCACTTAGGAATTTAAGTCTTATTGATTTCCTATGAGACATAAGCAGTTATAAACATTCTAGCCTGATTATATTACGCTGGTATACTTAAAATTTACCCTAATAAAAAGTTATAGCTAGGAGTTAAATAAAAATTTGTTTCTCTCTAAGCCTTGATCAGATCTCAACATACACTGTATACAGGTATTATATAAGGAATATCTGGGGTTAGAAACTAAACAAAATTAAGATCCGTTAAATATCTGTGGAATAAATCCAGTCATAAATAAAAAAAGCTGGCAGAACTATGCTATTTTCATCACACCCGGTTAGTTTTTTGTCTTCGGATTATTAAAAAAAAAATCAGTATTTTTCTTCTCCCTCAAGACATGCAAAGTGGGGTTAAATTTATTAAGGTGCTATTAGGCACTTGATTTTGTCTCATTGGATCTGAACCCAGGAGAGAATTTTGGAGGTCTTAATGCAGCGTATAGTAGACAGTTTGTGATCACAATTAGGCATTAAAAACAGGGTAGAAAAATATTCCAGACTGACCTATTTTAAGGTTCTGAATTCTTCTGAACTTTTCATTTTTAAAAGCCATTGTACTTGTTTCCAAACCTGAGTCAAAGAGCAGAAATGTTCTCTAGTGGCTAGGGCCGCCCAGAGGATTCAGGGGGCCTGGGGTCTTCGGCGGCGGGGGGCCCCCGCTTCAACGGGGAGTCCTTCTGCCCCGAGGCAGAAGGACCCCCTGCCGCCAATGACCCGGAGCGGAAGAAACTCCAGGGCCCCGGGCCCCGTGAGAGTTTTCTGGGGCCCCCGGAGCGAGTGAAGGACCCCGCTCCAGGGGCCCTGAAAAACTCTCGTGGGGGCCCCTGTGGGGCCTGGAACAAATTGCCCACTTGCCCCCTCCCCCCCGCCCCCGGGCAGCCCTGCTAGTGGCTGTGCAGTCATCATCCTTGATAACTCTTCTAGTTACTTCCTGCATTTCAATCTCTGATCTTAACCCATTTTAAAATCTTAGTCAGTTTGCCCTTTGCTATTGTTACCAGCTGGATCTAATGTGATTGAAAATTAGTGTGGGAGTACCAGTGTATTAGATACACCTGAGCGTATGCTGACTCAGTAACTCTCCTAAGGGCCTCACACATACTGAACAGAATCGGTGACAAAAATGGATCTCTGTGGTATCTCACATAAGATCTCTTGGGGAAAAAGACTAAAGGTCCCATACCACTCTTTGGGACATTCCAGGAAAGTCTGGCAGAACAAATGAAGAGCAGCTTTGTTAACTTACAGACCACAGACATACCAATAAACCTCATGATCAACCGCATCAAAGGCATTCAACAGACGTAAGCAAAAGTCAGACAACACCTTTTCTTCATCCACTGTTAAGACAGAAACCAGCACAAGCAATTCAGTTTCTCCCAAGCAGAGATCTTGGCCCTCACTGACCTGGATTTTAGGAGGCTAAGGAGTCAAAGATATGGCTAGAGTTAACATGCCACATCCCTTCTCAAGAAGGGATCTGATACAGGTTAACAGTTGACAAGACTGTCAGAGTCAAATGATGGTTTAAGCAAGTGCCACATAAAAGCTACAAAGACAGCAGACATCATGCCTTCCCTCTCCACCAATAATGATGTACTTTCATGATGGCCTTCATCAGTCATGTAAGGACATGGATATAACTCACAAAGCCTCTCTTAAGACCCACCAGAATTTCTAAGCAAGACTGTTCAAACATACGGCTAGCTTGCATGGAGAGCTGCGGGCTCTGTTCCATTTCCAGAGTTGGAGAAGTCAATCCAGATCAAAGCCATTATCTGAAAAGTAGCTTGAACACTTAAATGAGAAACTCAACTCACCGACTGAAGCTAGCACAGATTTACAAAGCTGACAGCCACCTGGAACCTGCAGCTGTGCGAGATACTATGGGGAAGGCAAAGTAATATTTCTTCTCCTCCCACATAGCCTCAGTGTAAGACTTGAAAAATTCTGTGTGATACAAACACATTCCCTCTGGCATTTCTGTGACCAGCACTCTAGCTATCACCACTCTTGCTTCATCCATCATGAGTCCCTCTGTAAAATATGACCTATGGGGGCAAAGCCAGTTGAGAAGTTAGTGGAGGATAAAAGAAGTTGCTATACAATCCTGCCACACCAATGAAAGTGATCTGATTGCTGAATAATCTTCCCTCAGCACCATCTAGAATCTCAGTTTCCTTCCACCTCTTGAGGGGAGGCCATTAAACAAGAGCCGGCTTGCCTCTGCAACTATGGTATGCCCAGTCCTCAAATTGCAGGAAGCAACGGCCCAGCTACAACAAGGATGTAACTTTTACTTTCCCCACCTGCAATCTCGTTCCAAATACTAGATATCAAGGGTGACCAACTGTGAGAGTCAAGTCAAAAGCCGTCCAAGACAATCCCATGGTCAATGTGGCAACAACGAAATCCTGAAATACTGATAGTATTTCCTGTCCCAGGGATACTGCTGATGGTTCACTGTATTTGACCCCAACCAACTAGAGTTTTCATTGCTGCTATGCTAAATAAAGTTGAATGAATGTGGTATGTAATAGTTACCAGGACTCATTTGTTTGTTTAAATTTGCAGTTCAACAAAAGGGAATGTCAGTCAGATGTACATAGGAGAAACTTCTATACCCTACATAGAAAGATCATCATACTTCATAGCTCAGGCACGGATTCACAAAGCAGAATAATGTTTCAACAAAGGATTACAAAGTAGACTAATTTTTTTTCTAATCTCACCCCATAGAGTTTACCATCACAGTTAAGAAACCAAATATGTATTTCAATTACCACGGAAGCCTCTTAGCACTCTACACATTATTTAACTCAAAACTATTATCTTATTGATCAAACTGAAAAACCTGAGTTATAAACAAAGTCTGTAGTCTCTTCCCAACTCTTATTAAGAAAAGACATCAACAGACCCTACATATCAAATGCATTCTGTAAAAAAGGGTTTTAAAAAAATATCAACTAGTTTGTGTGTATCTTTAATAAGTGTGCTATTTTATCATTCCCAATATAGCAAGTGGTTTATCTTTATATTAAAGAAATCACAGATTCAATCCCTGACTTGCCCTGCCTTGAGATGATCCTAATTAAGAAAGGTAACTATGCTAAAATGAAAACCTGTGATTGATCAGTATACTCAGTGGGCATCTCCAACATATTATGAGGCTGTAATACTGTATATACTGTTCCGTCTTCCAGGATTGAGTGAAATGGAAAACCAAGAGCACTTTTGCTGCTTTTTCAGTTTGTTTTTCTCACACCGTTTGAAACTAAATTTCTCGCTTCACAGGGGACCCGATTTTGACCTCAGTTAAATGGAGTTATTCTGGATTTATACTAGAATAACTAATATCAGAGTCTGGGCCTTTGGTTTTGAAAAAACAGGATGACGACAAGTCTAGGCAAATGAATGTTAATGTCTCATAAATAATGCAATTCTCATAGCATTGGCACCTTGAAATGCAATTTAGAACAATCTGGAAGGGTTGTAATTCCTCCTCTTTTGGCATGATTTGAATTACAGAGAGGATACGAAGTAATAAAATTATATTAATAGCAAAATATATTTTCAGCCAATGAGAGTGGGAATGCGTGCCTTTTTAAAACTTCCTTCACTGTGGCTGAAAATGTTGCTACTTCAGAACATGGATTTTACATATCTTTACATTTGATTTTAATTAACAAACATCCATTTGGTGGTGATTGGTTTTAAAGAAAAATTCCACAATTTTCCACAAAAAAACAGCTGTACACATTCTCTTTTACTGCTGTGATGCACACAAACATGTTTGTGTATTTTTTTGGTTTGTTTAAAATTTACTTCAGAAGTAATTAAAGTAAAAAATATGGGCATAGGCAGGTGAACATTTGTTAATATTAAGATTCAGTTTTAAAGTAACTGACTATTTCATTCATTTGAAAGAGCTTCCAAAACAATATTCCATTTACACCGAAATGACAACCATCTGAAGCCCAAATTAAAGATAAATGACTGCAACATTTCAATCTCTTTTCTGAAATCAACAGTACTTTTAAATCTCCACTTCAACACAAAATGCTATCTTTCTCCTTTCAGCTACATATAATTATTTCATTATCTTTACTGAAAGCAGCACTAACTGCCTTATTAACTCTAATCTGCAGCTCTTGATCAAAGATATGTAAAGTTACTTGTACGCAAAGAATCTTCAGTTCTCATTTAAAGTTGTTGCTTTACTTAGAAGGATAGCAGGGGACTTTTCTATTTTTAGGATATTTGGGATCTTTCTCCATCTTAAAACTTTGTTAGCCTCTGGGAAATTTGGCAGAGTATTTCCCTCTTTCCACTGTTTAATGCCAGAAGATTTTCTTGCTCCTAAAAATAGATTCATCAGGAGAGAATCTGGTTGAGAATGTTCATATACATATTTACCCTAATTATACTGGGAATAATAAAACTATAGTACATATATGCACCTAAAGTGGTTCAGTAAGTAAATGCTTGGAGCTGCAACATCCCATTTGCAATATTGACTGTGGCTTTATGCCTTATACCTGTGATTAATGTGCATAAGTCTTGTCAAGTATTGTTAGGCCTCAACCTTCCGGAAGTTGTAAGAAGCGAGTACTGTTGAATCCTGCAAGCATAAGCATAATCTATCTAGGAAGCTTCATAGACTGAAAAGAAAACTCTGTAAAGATAAATACAGACTTGTGGTTACTATGCTCTGCAACTAAATACCTCTTTAAGATGATTTGAGCATTTTTGAGTCTAGAAAATTAACCACAATTAGCCGCATAGAGACAAGCTGAGCTGAGCTGAGCACAGTTCATAAGTTCAAAACATCCGCAAATACCACACTAGAACATTTGGCCACCTTGATCAGTTGACCTGTTTTGAAACACGGCCAGCAAATACTGTATAAAGAAGGTGTAAAGACGCAAGTATTTGTGTGTGTGTGTGTTGACCTAAAAGAGATCACTCTTTGTCAGGCTCACATACACCCCCCTAAACCAACGGGACATGCGCTTCACCGACTATCTGTGCCTGGCCAGTGCAGGAACTGGTCGGCTGAAGGTAATGTACCTTTGGAAGAATGCAGGGTAAGGTTTCAGAGTGAAGAAGTCTGGTTATGCTCGAGCTAGTTAATCTTAAGTCTGTATTAACATTATAACTTAATTATTTTAGTAAAGTGTTTTAAAATTGTTTAAGTTGATTAGAGATAGTTGTAGTCAATAGTTGATCAATATATAATAACTGTATACGTTTTTGTGCCTTGCTGGGAACGGGTACAGCGCTGGTGAAGCTAGCAGTTTGTAAACAATAATAGCTTTGCATGTCACTGTGCCTGTCTTCAGTATAAGTTGTCATTCCGTTTATCATAAAAGCCAGTAGAAGTTTATAAGTTTTTAAATAAGTAAGTTGATAGGTAGGGTTAAAATTAGTAAAGTATAGTTTATATCAGTATTGCATATAAATTTATGTTGGTTGGAGATGGTTACAGTACATGTGAAGTTGCTAGGCACATTCTGTCTGTTGCCTTTATAGTCGTAAGTCATTAAAAACCTTTCTTGAGGAAAAATTAGTTGTTTAGTTTCTCTTTTGCGGACACTACTCAGCTTCATTACATCTGTGTTGGGTGGTGGGAAGTAACGATCACCCAGAGCCCCAACAGGGCCCTGATGTGTGCCTCCTCCTTCCATTAATCTCCACAATACCATTCACCAAGGTGTGGAAAAAATCACCTAGAAAATTGTTTAAGACAAAACAAAAGAATTTTTTTTTTTTGCAAAATATTATTCTAAACTAACCGTAATAAACCTGAAGACATGCTCTACAGAAATCCAGTCTAAAAAGCTGTATGAAAAATACAAATGAAAATACAAAGGCTCTCTAGACAAACCAGGCACTAAGATTTAAAGGAACAGAGGACTGAAATATGACACATTTTATTATGGAGTGACCAAACAATGTCCTCTTGACTTTCTATGAATACACCAGTAAGTTGCATGTCTTATTGCTTCATTATAAACCACTGTGTATGGAGAGAAAACCTACACATTTGAATGTAACAAAAGTTTTCCAGCTTTCAAAATAAAAACTGTGTATTAAGATTTTGTTGTGCACTTCAGCAGTATTAGAAAGATTGCACTGTACTAGCCACATTGTACTTGTTCTGTGAATAACTTCAGTCTTCTGAGCTATTAATCTAGGACCTTTCTTGAGCAGTACATTCAATGATGGAGTGAGAAGAAAATGAATTGTCCAGCATTTTGAAAGATTAAATTAGAGCAGATCACTTGGGCCTTACAAACTCTAGTTCTTGCTTTCCCATTCTTCTCACACTAATTTTTCCCCTCTACACCTTCCTCAAACTACCAGTTCCCATCATTAGTCCTCCATCTCTCTTTGTTGTGTTGAATATCTGCTTCTGGAAACAGCATGAACGCCATGATAGGATTAGAAAAGCATCTTTAAGCAGTATTAACATGCCTGTTGTAGTGAAGACACCTGGAAGGTCCTGTCAGAATGATAGTAGCCATGGCATATACCATCCCAAACCTTACTTTCACATGTGCAAGTTCTGATACATGATAATTGTCCAACATTTTCTTACATTTGGTGATAGCTGAGTGCAAGAAAATGCATGGAGACAAGAGTGCAACGACACTTTAAATTATTTCAAAGCATAAGACTATCTGGCCACAGAAATTTCCAAAATGCTAAAAGCTTTTTCTTTCCTAATTACTTCAACATCCCCTCAACTAGACACTAGGTTTTCATGACTCTCCTTCTGGACATGTGGGCTGTTGAAACTCTCTCTGGAGCTCATCCAGGGAGCTCTGAGCAATAGCTTGGAAGTGCCTACTGAGAGCAACAAGACTTTCAGCCCACCAAGGGATTGAGCATAATGTTCCTGCAGTGCTCTATCCCCTACTGGCCCAGGAAGCAAGGGCCTGACCTTGGAATTACAATTAATCCCATATGTGGCAACACAACATGCTTCCTTTATGCAACCAAGAGAAGTTCCTAATGCTTTAAGATGAAATGCATAACTAAGATTAAAACAGGCAAAGTTTTCAAAAATACCTTAAATAAGCCTCTAAAATTGCATATACAATTTTTCACTTCCAAACTATGTTTATGCATATGAAATTAGAGCTAAGTCATTTGAATGTAAGCATTGGTAGGAATTTGCATGCTAAAAGTTGCAGGTACAGTTTTGAAAGTATCTTTCAATATTAGCCTCTACGGTCATCTGCTACATATTAGATTTCTATTCTCTTTTTCACCGGAGAACAAAGATTTTTCTCAAAGGATCAAATAAGTTATTTTCAGGTATTACTGTCTAACTGCAAAAAACAAACAAACAAACAAAAAAGGATTCCAATGAACTAAGCCTGGCAAGGTACTAAACAAGTTCACCATCATATAAAAATCAACTTGTGTAATTAGAACAGAAGAGGGGCTAGGGGCAAGAAAAGCTTTACTTTTCATTACAAACTGCCGTTTCAAAGCCATATGGCAGGGGTACCACCTGGGAATTCTCTCTGCCCACCATGATTAATTGCCACAGCTCCTGCTACAATTATATCTACAGAGACAAGGTAAGAATGACCTTAAGTGGGGAAAGCACAAAAGAGGATGGTATTGTAGCTAGATGTTGAAGGGAAACAGATGGGGCTGTCAGCTATAAAAATATCAGCTTCCCAACCTTAAAGGTAAGAATCTGAACAATTTAAGGAAAACACTGCTTGGTATGGCTTGAAAATTCATATTACAATAATTAAAAGACTGACTGCCCTATCCTTCAGGGTTAGTACCTTGTCACCAAGGCTGTGGGTGGTGGTGGTGTTTGTTTGTTTAATTATAATTGTGTGTATGCATAAGGAGATGGGTTATAATTTGTTCTCCTTTCATTCTCCCTAGTAGCTACTGTCTCAGCAATGTAATCCCTGGTATCACTTAAACACAGGCATTCTATAATAGTGGCACAATATTGCTACTGCTAGTGGAAGCTGTAAGATCTTGATGCATTCCTGCAGCATAGCATAGCTCTAAGTAAGGGACTATCACTGTTAGATGACAGATTCTGTACTTATCACCAAAGAGTCCCTCACATGAGTCAAATCCAAAAGTCACAAAGAGAAACAAAAATCACATCTTCAAAACATTCCAGAAACTAATATTACTGGCATCACAAAGAACCTCTGGTACCTGCAGTGGGAGACTGAACTGGTTCCTCAAAGTGTGATTTCAAGTCAGTAACGGCCAACACTGGCTGCTGCTGCTGTGCCGGTCAGTCAGCTCTTTTCAAAGCCATTAGATTGAGAGGTGATTAGGTGAATTTTCAGGATTGCTCATTTTGACTGAGTGCTTGTGAAACTTTGATATAGGACAAGAAACCAAGAGAATAAAGTGATGGTGGTGACATATGATCAGCAGCTAGAGACTGGAGAAACATACTAGAAGGAGCACAACAGATTTTATTAAGGTGTTTATCTAGGTATTTGCCAGTCTGAGAAAAGGGAGATGATGTCTGTCCCTGGACTACTTGGGTAAGTAACAGAAAGTGAAACACGTTGCTACTTGGTTTGGGTTACAGGGAAAGAAGAGGGTTTTTTTTCATTGAAATCAGACAATCTACTTATTGGTCTTATTCATTTTCTTGACATGAAACAGATTTCAATTACAATTGGGGTCCTAACCCTTTTTGTTTGGTCTGCTGACAGAAAAGCTGCATTGTAACAATAGTAGGAATGTCGCTAATTATAAGTCTCATTTGCGATCAAATACAATTAAGTAGCACTAATTATTTGCTGTGTAACAGCTAAAGTGTGGAAGAGGGTAACCAACCTCTATAATAACCTAATTAATAGATCTGATTGGCATGCATTGTACCTCCATGAATATAACTGAACCTCACATACTCATAATTGGATCTGACTGGCTACCCAGTTTTTAAACTGGAGGGTAAAACCCTCATTGTCACTACTAAGTTATTCTAAGGATGTCTCCAAATGAGAACACAATGGGAAGTTCTCAGCTCAGGATTATCTCCCCAAAGAATTCATACTTTTCAGATAATTACACAGTATTTCACATCTCCAAAGGGTTTTACAAACATTAATTTGGAGAGGGATGTGCAATAAGATTAAAATAAAACAGCCATTTGGAAGAAGTTACTCACCTTGTGTAGCAATGATGATCTTCGAGATGTGTCCCCCTATGGGTGACTCCACTGTAGTTGCGCTTGCATCGCTGTGCTGCTGATTGGAGAACTTCAGTAGCAGTGTCTGTTAGACTCACAAATCTCTCCTCATGCCCCGCCACGAGGCCAGCCAGAGCTTGTGGGCTAACCCTCCGCAGTTCCTTCTCTACCGCAGAGTCATTGACAAGAGCTCGGAAGTATTGTGGAGGAGGGTGGACTATGAAGCACCCATAAGGACACATGTCAAAGAGCCATCGTTACTGCACAAGGTGAGCAACTTCTTCCTGGAGTGGTGTCCCTATGTATGCTCCACTGTAGGTGACTCCCAAGCAGTACCTACCACTCCAAGAAGAAGAATGACAGATGATAGCACTGTGAAGCCAAAGATGAGATCAGAGGCAGAGTCCCCAGTGATGGCTTAATGTTCTGCGAAGGTATGGACTGATGCCAATGTCACCACTCTACAGATTTCTGAGATAGGGACATTCTTGAAGAAGGCAAGGGATGAGGAGATCGATCTTGTGGAGTATGTATTAATAGTATCTGGAGGGGTCCTACTGTGAACTTGGTAACACTGTCTAATGCAGTTCGAGACCCACTTGGAGAGTCTCTGGGCTGATATTGCTGAGCCCTTGGATCTCTCTGCAAGGGGAAGGAAAATAACCAAATCCGAAACCTGGACCATTTTTGCAGATATATACATCATGTTGAGGACTTTCTACTGTATAATATCTCTTGTATCTCCTTCAAAACAGGAGCTTTCTAGGTGTTGGAACCAAGAAGGAGCCATGCTTTGAGGCAGAGAATCCCCAGGTTGGGATGTAGAGTATGTCCGCTGTTCTGCGAAAGTAGGTATGGAGTGACTGGGAGAGGGATCGACGTTGTGAGCTGTGACAGGCAGTGCTGGTGCAAGAATGTTTCGCGCCCAAGGCGAAACTTCCACCTTGCACCCTCGCCTCCCCCGCAGCAGCTCCCCCCCTCCGCCCTGAGGTGCCCCCCCGCGGCAGCTCCCCACCCCCCTCCGCCCTAAGGCACCCCCCCACCCCAGCTCCGCGCACGAGCACCCCGTCGCTGCTTCTTCCGCCTCCCAGGCTTGCGGCGCCTAAGATGATTGGCGCCGCAAGCCTGGGAGGCGGGAGAAGTGAAGCAGCCACGGCATGCTCAGGGAGGAGGCGGGGCAGAGGTGAGCTGGGGCGGGGAGTTCCCCTGGGTGCCGCCCCCCCCCCACTTGCTGCAGGTGGCCCTCCCTATGCTCCCCTGCCCCAGCTCCCTCCACCTAAATGCTGGCGGTGACCAGGGCGGCCGAAGATTCGGCTGCCGCGGTCGCTGCTGAAGAAAATGGCGCCCCCCAAATCCCAGCGCCCTAGGTCACCTAAATGGTTGCACCGGCCCTGGTGACAGGTAAGGGTACCAGGTCTCCTTTGGGCAAGTGCAATCAATCAATATGACATGCTCTGTCTCTTTTATTTTCAGCAGGACTTCTGACAGTAGGGGACAGGAAGGAAAGGCATGGAGAAGATCCTCATCCCAGGGGAGGAGTGCATCGCCCAGAAAAAATTGTTGTCCTATCCCCACTCTGCAGCAGTAGCAAGGACATTTCCTGTTCAGGTAAGTGGTGAACAAGCTGTGGTCGGTATTCCACACCACCAGAATAGATCGTCAAGTACTACTGGGTCTGGCTCCCACTCATGGTCGTGTGGAATCTGCGACTGAGACTGTCTGCTATGGATTTTTGTGCACCCAGGAGGTAGGCTACTGACAGTGTGATGTCATGGGAGATGCACCAGTTCCATATTCTCATAGTCTCTGCACAGAGGGAGGGCGACCTGGCTCCTCCTTGTCGATTTATGTACTACATACATGCTATGCTGTCTGTTAGGACTCTCGTGTGCTATCCTCTCATCAGCAGAAGGAAGTGAGCGCAAGCAATCCCGATCGCCCTGAGTTAGAGGAAGTTGATGTAACTAGATCTCTCTGTGGGTGACTACTTGCCATGTGTCATCAGGTCGTTTAGCTGTATATCCCATTCTATGAGCGATGCATCAGTGGTGAGAAGCAAGGATGGGGGAAGGGGTGTTGTGAGAAGGGGGTCCCTTTGCAAACATTGGCTGGGTCTTTCCACCAGTCTAAGGAGTTCTTGATCCTGGTGGGTAGTGACAGGGGTTTGTCTAATCTGTCCCTGTTTGGCTGTAAACTGAGCTGAGTCACATCTAGAGGCACCCATGTGATGCCTGGCATGTGGTATTACTGCTATGCCTGCTGCCATATGCCCCAAGAGTTGGAGGCAGTACTGGCTGATATTTGTGGGCTGTTTTGAATGGTCTCTATGAGTGTGGCCAGGTAAAGAAATCTGTATTGAGGTAGAAGACCTCTGGACTGAAACGAGTTGAGGTCGGCCCCTATGAATTCCAGATATTGCACTGGAATGAGGGTTGATTTTTGGCCATTGATCTGTAAGCCCTGGTTTGTAAAAAAGTGCATTGCAGCTTTGGTGACTTGGTGAGCCTCTTGGACAGGTCGGGCTCTAAGGAGGCAATTGTCCAGATAAGGGGAAATCATGATCTCTTGGGAGCATAGGTGTGTGGCCACTACCGAGAGAGCCTTGGAAAATACTCTTGGGGCAAACAATAGCCCAAAGTGGAGTATCCTGTGCTGGTAATGGTCTTGTCCTAGAGTGAATCTGTGAAATTGTGAGTCAGTAGGATTGAAATATGAAAGTAGGCGTCGTGAAGGTTGAGGGCTGAAAACCAGTTTCCCTGTTCCAGCATTGGAATGATTGTTGCTAGAGTGACCATCTTGAATTTCTGAGCTTTGACAAACTTGTTGAGAGCTCTGAGGTCTATATGGGTCTCCAAACTCCCTTCCTCTTGGGTATTAGGAAATAGCAAGCCCTATAGATGTTGATGTACTGGTTCTAAGGCTCCTAACTGGAGAAGACTATCTACCTCTTGTAGTAAACTCTCGTAAGAAGAGGGACAGGGAAGGTTGTTGTGGAGGGGACAGGGAGGTCAAATGGATAGAGTATCTACTGTGAACAATCTCTTGGACCCATCAGTCCGAGGCTGTATATTCCCAGGTGCTGCAGAATGCTGTCAAAAGGTAGCCAAAAGGGTGGATAGCAGTGGTCAGCTGTAGCAGTTTGGGAGGAGTGGTCTATCAATCCCTCAACCAATATGTCAAAACTGGTTTTCGGACGTAGACGCCTAGGATGAGGAAGGCTGTGGGCCAGATGGTTTATGCCTCCAAAATTTATTATTTTTTCCTCGGTGGCTTGTATTAGGGTTGAGCCAGGTATTGAAAGGTATGTGGTTTGTGCTGGGGCTGCAGACTAAACTTCCTCTTTTGTCCTGGTGTATAGATGCCCAGCAAATGGAGAGTGGCTTGAGAATCCTCCAGGGTGTGAAGAGAGCCATCAGTCTTTTCTGTGACGAGTTTTAAAAGGGAAGGTTTTTGATGGTCAACTGTACCTCCTTCTGGAAGCCCGAGAGATGGAGCCATGATGCATGTCACATCACCACTGCCATGGAGATGGAACTGGTTGTTGTTCTGGCTGCATTGAGAGCAGACTGTAGCATTGTTTTTGCTACTGACACTCCCTCCTAAATAATGTCCTTGAATTGGTTGCAGTGTGACTCAGGCAGCTGCTCACTAAAATCATTCAGTTTTGAATAATATATGTAGTCGTATTTCGACATTGGGGCTTGGTAGTTGGCAACTCAAAACTGAAGTTGTGGCCGAAGAGTACGACTTCCTCCGGAAAAGGTCCAAATACTTCCACTCCCTGTCATAGGGAGCAGACCTCATCCTGTGTTGACAGCCATGGCAATTAACAGTGTTCACCATGATGGAGTTGGGTAGAGGGTGGGAGAAGAGGAACTCAGTCTCTCACGCTGGGACATAATATTTTTTGTCTGCCTGCTTGCAAGGTGCCGCCAATGCTGTGGTCTGCCAGATGGTTCTTGCTAGGCCCAGAATGGTCTCGTTAATGGGTAGGGCAATCTTTGAGGAAGAGGATGAATGGAGCATGTCTAGACAATGATCATGGGTATCCTTGACTTCCTCTAGTGGTATTCGGAGAGTGTCTGCCACCCTCTTCAGTAGGTCCTGGAAGAGGCAAAAGTCATCTGCCAGAGATGGCAGGGGAGGCATAACGGCCTCATCTAGGGAGGAGGAGATTATAGTTCTTGGGGTCACTTCTTTCTCAAACATTTATTTTAGAGATTCTGAAGCTCTGGAAGCCGCAGCCAAAGGCGTGTAGCCGAGGGATCTTGGATGGGGCTAGAAGCTCGAGAGGCATGGTGGCGATATACAGCCCAAAGGTCCCAGTATGGCCACTGAGGTGGTGGTGGCATAGAGGTTGGTGGTGGTGCCCATGGGTGTGCATACCAAGATGGTGGTGCTGGTGAGGTCAACTGAGGGCATGCTCATGGACCCTGTTGATATTGGGCATCGTAAGGAGTTTGGGAGGAGTATTGCAATGTCAACTCCTCAAATTTTCTATCTGAGCCCTCACTAGACAGCAGGGGACCATGACAGGACAGCGGGAAAGACTCCTGTGCCAGTCAAAGACTCAGTGCAGAGGTTCTGGCACTGAGAAGAGGAGACTCCAGGATGTCTGATACATGGAGGTCCGTAGAGTGTCGGAATTCTGGTGGTACTGACCAACGCGATGCCGTTAGCAGTACCAGGCAGGATGGAGATCTTGTACGTACCAGTCATTCTGATGCCAACTGAGGCATCAATAATGGTACCAATGTAGGATCGCATACTGGCAATATCTTTTTAGAGGAGTGCTTACTCCTGGTCCTTGTCCCTTGGTGCTGTTGACTCTGTGCCATTGGGTCCATGGGCTCACCAACGGTACCTGCTGCTGAGGACTTCCATGAGCCATAGGTACTGGTCTGAGAAGATCTCGGTGCTGATGGTACCGAACATGCTGGAGAGCATTTGTGGCTACCTCAGGGCTCACTGTGGGGACTTCCCGCTCGCTTTTTTATGATTTGTGAGCGGGCTCAGTGGCTTGTTTCTTCAACCTACAGCCTTTAGATGTTGACAGTTGTGGGGAAGACAGGTAGCTAATGGTGCGGGTCCTGAAAGGGTCGTAGAACCACTTCCATGAAGATAACCTTCTGTCTGAACTCTTTGTCCTTACAAGACCGGGCCAGAGTTGCTGGCAGACACCAGACTTTTGCTGAATGTGGCATTCCCCGAGGCAGCGAATGCACCAGGAGGGCTTGTCTGTGCAAGAGAGGCACTTCTTGAAGCCCAGTGAACCAGGCATACCCCGTCAGTATGTGGGGAAAAAATAAAAAGTGGTTTTTTTTTCGGGGAGAAAAGATAAGAAAACAGGAAAAACTACCACGAGAACTACAATTAAGAACTAGGAGGCTAACTATCTATAGAGATGCGAATTGAAAATAATGGTGGTTCCTGGCCAATGGGAGCTGCAGAGCCAGTGCTCAGGGCGGGGGCAGTGCGCAGAGCTGCCTGCCATGCCTCCGCCTAGGAGCAGCAGGAACAGTTCGCCACTTGTAGGGAGCCGCCCGAGGTGAGCAACCCCCGAATCTGGCACCCTAAAACCCTTCCTGCGCCCCAACCCCCTGCCCCGAGCCCCCTCCCGCACCCAAACTCCCTCCCAGATCCTGGGCCCCATTCCCCCTCCCGCACCCTAACCTCCAGCCCTGCACTCAAACTCCTTCCCTACTTCTTAGTTAACCAGAATTTTTCATTTACTGGCACCCCCCATTCTCCCAACATGCCAGATAAAAAGGCTTTTAATGTATTGGGGAATCATCTTCTGGCAAGAGGTTTTGCAACATTAAGAGCATATTGCTATGACTTGTACCTTCAGCAAATCAATTTTTTACAATTTGAACAGCCACCAAGATTATGTTTTTTCCATAATCAAAAAAATGTTAGCCATGAACAGTTTGTGGGAAACTCAGAAGACTGCCCATATTTGCCAGACACTGAAACACTATCCAGAAAAGAAACAAAATTATTTCTCACCAAGAGCAGACAGACAATTCTTAAATTCCATACCACAGGACACAGTAGGTGTTTCATATGAGCATAACAGCAATAAAAACATAACTTAAAATATATGGTAAGTCAAGTAAAAAGCTAAATAGGAAGCTTAAGTGGTATCTTTAAGTTTGTTTTTAATTCAGAAGCTAGAATTAGCCCTTTTAAAAGTTCCAGCACAAGCAATTCAAAATGTATGCCAACCACTGGAACTTTTTGATGTACTGTCCTGTGTTAACTTCAATCTCAAGCAAGGCAAAAAAACAAACAAAAAAACCCAGTACGATAAATGGCTCCATCTTGGCTCATTTCTTAGGTTCTCCTTTCCCCATCCCCTTAACATTAGCAATTCTCATCAAATGAGACAATGGAACTATGATCAAAAATCATACTTGACATTGGCTTTGAAAATCCACCCCTACAATTTTTCCCACTCTAGAAAGTAACAAACCTATAATTTCTTCCATCCCTGAATAAATGCAGAATTGTTCCGTACAGTATTGTCTATGCTCCTTTGCCAATCTAGTTTAAATGTCTCCAGAGATGGAACTTGTATAAAACTGTTGAACTGTGGCCTGAGGGAATTTTTATTACACACCTTTTCTCTTTCTTAATATCACCACATTAGACCTAGGGAATATGGATATCACATGCTGGATTATGCCCTTCCATACTTGGCATTCAGAGCTGACAAATATTTGTGGTTATGATTCTACAGAATGCTTAAAATACGTACAACTTGGCTAACTGAAGAAATCGTTTGGAAAAGGGTACGACTTCTTGGTAACCTGGTGACAGAATCCATTTTGTCCCAAAGGGGCTCCAGTTTGTCAGAAAAGCAGTTAGAAATACACTGTTAGAAAAATGAAAGGTGTAACAAAGCCGCTCCATAGGACTAAAGAGGTTGCATGGACCCAAAACTCGCAATGGTGCATTATATGGGCAACTGGATCTTCCCATTAATTCTAAGTTTCAGACAGGTGTCTTAGGGAATTTCTGGACAAAGTTGCCTTTTTGTCTCTGAACAAAGTAAATTTTCATTCTGTAATCAAAGCATGTTTGAATTTTTGTTTAATATTTACAAATTTTAAGCAATTCCATATATTGAAATCCATATTACTGTGTTATGTTTTATCTGGGGAAAACACCCATAAGATACATGAAATTTGAAATATTAACTTAAAATCTAAGAGTTATTTTTATAAGAGTACTTAGTGTTCTCACGAGGTTTTTCAAGAGAACAGGTTATAGTAGCTATTGTATGTAACAGCAAGATAATATCTGCTTCTTAGCCTGTTCCTGCACTCATCTGAAAGAAATGGCGATGGGGAAAAAATGATCTCGGCGTTGATCACTTACTAGATGGGCAATATGCTCAGAGAAGCATGTGATTACGAAGAGGCACGGATGAGGAGAAAAACCAGCCCAGAGGCATATTCAAAACAGAGGGAACAGAAAAAAAAGAAAAAGAGAAAGAAAAAGAAAAAAAGATGTGCCCGGAGAAGCACTCTCTTTTGTTCAGTACGAAAGGCAGAACACAGAAGGATGAGAAAATGACATACAAGTAATTCTGGTTGGAAATTTTTCAGAGCTTTAATCACCAATAATACTTCAGAGGTTCATGATTTTCACATTTGTCTATAAAAGGACACATTACTAATGGACTTGTCTCTCAGAACATTTCACAGGGAGGAGAAAAGGATTGTGCAGTCCTAGTTCTGGTCTGATTTTTAAAGCTACTGTCAAAACAAGACATTAAATTAGAGACTGATGTCACTTCAAAAGTTACACCTTATGAGCAAGAGCCTGGAAGAATGTGGCATTGCTCATGCTATGACTGACTCGCCCTCTTGATGTTGAAAGAAGTGAGTTCTCAGATATACAAGTGATCTTTCTGAATGGCCCAGCACTGAAAAATGAACCTGCAGTATTACAACTGTTTCTGGAAGTAGTTAATATGACAGCTTCCATTAGCACAAGCAAACTCAGAATAATTTAACTCCAGCATCTTTTGAACTTAACTAATTGGTTGCTTAAGTAACATTGCCTTCAAAATATGCTTTAGTGTAATCACTGTAGGTGATAAGTACTAGTAACGTTCAGGACTATGTATCCCAGAGCATGATCAAGTGTAATGAACCTTACTGCTGATTTATCACACTAGGTGAAAAAGTCAGTCATTAAAAAATAATTTCCCACTTTCTACAAAATGCAAAGGCTTCATGAGAGGAGAAAATAGCATGAAATACATGATCTTACTGATACCGAAACATCAGTTTATTAATTCAAGATTGTTCTATAAAATTCTCAGATTCAGAAGTGCGAACAAATCATTTGACTAGCTATTACTCAAGCTCTGCTGGGCCAGGTGGAAGCTGGTCCGTAATAATGTTTAGCATTTGACATTATCAAGGCACTTCACAAGGATTATCCAGTTAATCTTTTGAACATCCTACTTTCCAAATGGAGAAAGAGGCAGCGACATTCGGTGACTTTCAAGGTCAGCAGTATACATTCCACTCCCCCTCAAAGTCATCCCTGAGACAGGGGTTGGGACACATACAAAAAAGTGGTTCAGGTGTGATTGATAATCAGTTATGGTGTACTTCTAGCTTCTTCTAGTAAACAGGGTTTGTTTAAACACATTATTTTTAATACCATTGCAACAATGAAAATAATTGGTGGGCAAAGGGGCCTGAAAAGAGCTCCAAACAGTACAACTTTTGATTACTTCCCGACTCATACACCAGTATTACAGAGAAGGTATTATCTTTGTAGATAAGACTGTAGATTTCAACAATTTGTTTCCTTCCATCAAAATGAAATATGGCTTCAGTTTTACAGGTACATTCTATCAGGGAAATTTGAAATATTTGGGGTTAATTAGAGGCGCCTTAACTTTTATTTGCTGTCCCTTCTCAAAAAAGCACTTAACATACCAATCTTAAAACGTGTTATTTTCTGCTAGCCTCAGAGTAGCACCTTTAATTTGTTTTGGTAAGTGTGCTAATTAATTTTTGATCGCATAATCAACTGTACTTCAAAATGTTGCTGTAAGTGTATGCCAATCCCTAGCTGTCTAGTATCGTGTGGAGTATATCATAAGCTCAGAGAGGCAAATGTTCTATACCCTCCCAACCTCTAGCCTATGATGGGTTCCCATAAATACTCCCAGCAAATGATTCCTTTACTAAGGCTGCCAGAAATAAAAGGTGCAAACACCGTAGACACAATTGTTTCAATAAAAAGATACGAGTGCGATAACTCAGCCAATAAAGGCAGCCCAGTCCAGCCCAATAGTATAAAAAGTAATAAGGTCTCAGTGTAAACTCTCCATATCATACTCTTGCCTGAAGGCTGCAGCCCTTTGTATTGTTGCCCCTCTGCCAGCAACAGGATGTGCCTTGGCTCAGCAATTAGGCCCTCCATTTGCAGCTCTGAGGCTGCTTGCTCTTCTGACTTTTTCTACAGACAGTTCACAGGCTACAGCCTTTTGCCTATTTCTTCTGTTAACAAACAGCTTCTGGCTCCCTCTGGAGCCTGGTCCTCTCTGACCTCAGGTTGCACTTTCCTGTAATCTGGAGATTAGGGAGCATTCTGGATGCTGAACATATGTTAGAGACACCTTCAAATGATTGCTCCAAAAACTGAACTACCACCAGTACAGAAACACCTGTATAACATATAGCCCCCACTCAAGATCTTCATTACAAACTGTAGTGACTGCCTCTGCCTCAAATCACTGCATGTCAAGTTAAAACTTCAAGAAGAAAGCTAAGGAAATTCACATACAGAAAACTAAGTTAAAAGAGAACTAAGATTGCAAAGAAATCAGTTGCTCTGAAAAACACACTTTTACAACACCGTAGATACTATAACCTGTTCTCTTGAAAAACCTCGTTTTTGATTGCTAGAAAATTTTAAGTTAAATGTTTTTTTTTCCTAAATCTTTTAAGTCTGGGAGTCAGAGTTTTATTTCTTCAGAAAATCTTAACCCTTCCTCCTTCCCTTTCTTTTTAAAACATGCCCACCATACCTCTCCAACATATTTGATGTCCACATACTTCAACAACATCCCATGCTGAACATACTGATGCTGAAACTATGCTGTCATTATATAAAGAGCCACTTACCTATGGTCTTAGATTACATGGTATTAGATGTTATGAGCGGCTACTCACCAGATCCTCCTCTAACCCATCCCCCTTTATTAGCTGACTACACTAACAGCTTGTCTTTTACATTCCATACACAGTGTGTCCGCACCATCCTTGATTTATGCTTAATGAAGAGGCCACAGGGTTTTGTTTTTTTAAATCACATACTGAACAATCCCCTAACTACTAATCCAGTATAAATCACAATGTCAAGCCTAACCTCTCTATAATTGTTACAAGGACCACTTGAATCATCAATCTCCTGATGTGAACCTCTACTGAATGAGCACATACAGGAGCTCCACCCTAAGGCCAAATGATGGCCCACAGATCAGAATGTATCATTCTCCAAAACATACTGGACAGGTCAGACTTATCTGTATCACAGAGAAGTTAGAGGGGAAAATCAGATTTTGAAAAGTAACCATAGTTGTGTGTGTAACAGATGGCATACACTGTGGTGGGGGCACAGCAAGAAGTTTGAGATTATTTGCAGAGCCTTGTTTTTGAGTTTCTAGACTTTCAGGTCTTTGGTTTTTTGAGAGTTTTTTACTACATTTATAACTGTAAAGGGCATTTCCCAGTAGAGTACAATAATTTTAGACTTTGTTTAGCTCAGAATCTTCTTACAGAACTCATGTGCAAGAAAAAGTGTTTACATACAAAGCCCAATAAGGAGACTTGCGTTTCATTATTTACCTACAGACTCCATCCAGAAAAAAAAAATTCTCTAGCAGTAACAAGTCCTGACTTGGATCAAACAAAAACTCAGTAGGTTCTGTGTAACCTGAGACATAATGATGTGTGTTTGAACTTTCTGACTCTCTCTCCCAGTAATATTCCAATAGGTTTTCAACACAATAAATTAATGACAGAAAGATATAGCTTTTCTTCTTCAGAAGGCAAATATCAAAGAGAAAAGACTTTGTTTGTAGTGAAGGGAACAAGGGAGTATGAATGAAAGTGGTCTTGCACCCATGAAAAGGAAATTCAGTTTCTATTGCAGCAGCCAAGGACACAGCCAAGGGCTGAAACACACTTAGGACCATATTCTGATATGATTGCATCTCCCAATGACTTCAGTGGGAGTTTTATCCCCTTGTTCAAGGGTATAATTTGGCCTAAATGATTAGATATCAACTTCACTATGCAAATAGACCCCAGTTCAGTAAGGGACTTGAGTACATGCTGAATGCTTATTTTGTTGAATTGATGCCTTAAATGAGTATCGACAACATTAACCCTATATAATCATCCAATCACATCCAAAAGGCACGGGTGTCTTTTGGGTCTTCCACAAAAGAATGAAGAGCACTGCACTGCACAACCACTGCAAATATCACAGAGGCCCACTTCTTCACCTTTCCTTTTCCCACTGCTTATTTTAAGCAAATTAAAGGAAGTTCTGAGTCCCACAATCCTAGTTATAATTTTATATCACTTCGTAAATATGTTAGCAAAGCTCTGGGGAGCAGAAGAAAATCTGCCTTAAGCCAAAACAGTTGTAAGTCTTCTAGTTCTAAAAATATTTCCATGACCTATTAAGGTCAAATAACCTTGTGCTTGAAACTCCTGATTTATTATGTTGAATTTCACAAATTACTATTCTTATTGTGTTAAAAAAAAAGTTTGGAAGAACTTTAGAAGATCATTAGGAGATAAGCATGTACTAGGAAATACTGCACTGCTACTGTGATATAATTATTTTGGGTAGGCATTATGTCTAACTCATCTTGAAGAAATGTATACCCTAAAAATAACAGTGCATAGATAGCATCATTATATTTTTAGTAATCCGGGAGGGATTACTAGCCTGCAATCAACCAGAGAAGGAGATCAGAGAGGGCGATTAGAGAAGAGGAAGATGAGGAGAGGCAGATCAGGGAAGGATAAAACAGAGATTTAAAATTATAACAATGTTATAGACTTCAGGATAAATTAAGGAAAGATGAACCAGTTAAAGAGTTTTAAGAATTGACAAAAAAAGATTAGGAATGTTAAGAAATGGAAAATAATTAAAATGCTAATAACTAATGTTATCACTAAAGTAAAAATATTGCTAAGGAACAATTTAGGTCTCCAAATATATTTAAAAGGTATAAAAACAACACAACTTCTCTCTCTTTTGGGTGGGGTTAAAGTGAGACTTGCAAAATTCTACTTCCTTGTCACACTGGCTGAGATTTGTGAGGACAAGAGGAGTGAAATAGCTGTGTCATTATTGTTATTATAAAAGTGGATGAACAGGTTGTGTGCTTGGGCTGGTAGAAGGTTATGATGATTTTACAAGGAATGCATATTGAGAGCACATATCACTAGTCAGGCAATGATCTAGTGTTTACAGCAGGAGCAGCATCAAGACTCTGAAGTTCTATTGCTGGTCACTGACTCCCTTTGTGACCTTAGACAAGTCACTTGCACTACACCTGGGTTCCCCCATTTGTAAAATGGTAATAATTCTGAGCCACATTTTTAAAGAACTTTGGGATTTATATAAAGTAAATGCAACCTTCCAAACATAACTTTGCAAAATCTTCTTAGTTCAAACCTTTTATTCCAATTTATTTTGTGCAGAAACTGCAATTTTACTACGTAGGGAAACTCTGTCAAGGGTTTGGTAGTGATCCTTGCATGATTTAAACCAGATTTTATCCCACACTTGCAGAAGTGCAAGACAAAATAACTTAATGCTCCTTGCAGTTTGCAAATATCATGCTTCTACTTGTTAAAAAAATACTTTGTTACCTACAAAATATTTGCAGCTGAAAATTTTTTGAAAAGAATATTCCACAGTATTAAGTATATTCCATAGTTTATTAATATATATGTCTTTGCATCCATAATGCCTTGGTATCTTGTCATGTTATCAGTTACCTCCTTGAAATTCAAGACAAAATTCAAATGTAAAACAAGATGTTGGACAGAGCACTAAAGTCAAGACACACAGCTTAATGAATGCCAATATCACCAGGTCTCTTCAGAAAGCATCAAAGGAATTGACAGCAAGAAGAATTTGGATGACTTCTTGGGGGACTTAAAGTTTTGCCTTTCTTCTTAAGGATATATTAAAAATTTCACTATTTGAAATCAAATTTAGCCAGCTATCGAACCACAGTAATTATTTTTGTATTTTTTCAAACTTATTAAATTAAAGTTTTAATAAAATGTTAACATACAACACCAGATAGAACTTATTACTTATTCACAATAAGGTTAATATTCAAAGAACCTAGCTAAAGACTGTGACTTGCTGGCTGGGATGCTGTCCCCCTCTGAGTCTGATAAAAAGGGAGACCAAATTGCTAAATATCTATTCCCCTTTTTGGCGTTTCTTTTGTGTAGGTACTTGGTGTGCAAGCTTTTCCATTAGAAGGCCAGTCCATATTTTACTATATCACAATTCCATAGTAGAAATCACATTTGCCCATTAATATGCATTACAGAGTCTTGCCACTAACAATGAAAAGGATATAAATGTGTTGTTCTGTTTAAAATGTAGATCCTGGTCAGTTACAGCGCTGTGACTGGCCTCCGGGAGGTGTCCCACAATGCCTGTTCTTGCCCCTCTGGTCATTGGTTTGAACTGTGCTGCCCTGCTCTTGGGTGACCAATCATGAGCCCCATCCGTTAAATTCCTTGGGAATTTTGAAAGTTCCCTTCCTGTTTGCTCAGTGACATGTGCAGTGGTCTCAGCACATCTTTCCAGGTGACCATGCCTGCTCCATGGACCAGGCGATTCCCCACTTGGAGCAATGCCGAGCTGCTGGACCTCATCAGCATTTGGGGAGAAGAGGCTGCCCAATCCCAGCTGTGCTCCAGCTGTAGGAATTATGATACCTACGGACAGATTTCACGATGCATGACAGAAAGGGGCCATGACCTGGACACACTGCAGTGCAGGGTCAAAGTGAAGGAGCTGTGGAACGCCTACCACAACGTGAAGGAAGCAAACCACTGCTCTGGGTGCTGCACACATGAGCTGCCAGTTCTACAAAAAGCTGAACGTGATACTTGGTGGCAACTGTGGATACTTCGGTGGCTCGCATGCCAGTCGAGAATGGACTGAGCCAGGAGGAGGAAATCGTGGATGTGGAGGGGAAAGGGGACTCAGAGGCAGAGCACAACTTGGAGGTCAGAGATGCATGCAGCCAGGAGCTCTTCTCTACCCTGGAGGAGTCTATCCAGTCACACCTGTTGTAGCTTAACGAAGCGCAGACAGGAGAGGAGGCCCTGGTAAGTGGCTTTGATTATGGGAATTGCTGAAGTGAGGAGTTGGGGGCATGAGGGTTGCAGAAAGCAGGTTTGTGTCTGTATGATGCGCGTACCACCACATGCCTAGTCTGAGTGGTGGAACAGGGTGTTGATTGACTCCCTCACTTCATGGGAATCTGCCTCAGAGATCTCCAGGAAACTCTCATGGAGATACTGGGCAATCCACTGCCGCAGGTTCTCCAGCAGAGCTGCTTTGTTTCTTGACCCATTAAGGGTGACTTTCCCACGCCATTTTGCCATCACGGGGAGGAGAGTGGGGGACCATTGCTGCACACAGGCAAGCCACATAAGGACTAGGGTGGAAGCTGCAGTCTTGGAGAAGACCCTCCCTTGATTCCCTGCTCATCCTTAGCAGCAAGATATCTTCCATAATGAACACAACCTGTAGAAAATGTGGGGACAGGAATGATTATAAGCCCCCCCGCTCCCCCAGTTCTGTCTCTCCTCAAGAGCCACGTGCCCAGTGTAAAGTATGGTCCTGGAACACTGATTTCCCCTGCCCCTGCAGCTACTCACCATTTTGGGGGTCTTGTGGCTCATGTGTGCTTGCCTGGGGTCAGCCAGTTAGTGACAGGTGTTAGGATATAGATATTCAAGCCTGTCTGCAAAGGTCTGTACTTTAAGAATATAGGTGTATTCTTATGACTTAGCTAGTTATAGAGGTATAAAAGAGAGAATCAAAATCACTGTCTGCCGGTGTAAGGGCCTTCTCTTACTGTGACAGTCTGAGGCCTGGTTCTTAGGCTAAGGCCTTCAGCTAAGCAGCAGAGGCCAGCCATAAACTGGGAAGTGTATGGTCACATCCTCACATTCCAAACTAGTCACACTGAAATAAGGTGCAATTGGGTTGTTAGGAATACAATCCTGTCCTGATATTCCTATCACCTCCAGAGAAAGGGAAGAGAATAGAAGATGTAAAAGGAAACTTAGTTTGATAGCATCCTGTCTGACAAGAACTCACTTATCAGTAGCTGGGATGTGAAATCCTCATTTCTGTATTGTTCTATCACTGTAGTCTCCACTTCCCTATTGTTTGTCTGTATAATCTCTGTCTGGTTCTGTGATTGTTTCTGTCTGCTGTATAATTAATTTTGTTGGGTGTTAACCAATTAAGGTGGTGGGATATAATTGGTTAAATAACCATGTTATAGTATGTCAGGATTGGTTAGTTAAATTTCAGTAAAATGATTGGTTAAGGTATAGCTAAGCAGAACTCAAGTTTTACTATTTAGTCTGCAGTCAATCAGGAAGTAAGGGGGGAATGGGGATGGGGGAATTGGAATCATGTTTCGCTAAGGGGAGGAATGGGAACAGGGACTGAGGGTGGGGGAATTGGGATCATGTTTTGCTAAGCGGGGGAATAGGAACAGGGACACGGGCAAGGTTCGGTGGTGTCAGAGCTGGGAAGGGAGACACTAAGGAAGGAAACTGGAATCATGCTTGCTGGAAGTTCACCCCAACAAACACTGAATTGTTTGCACCTTCGGACTTCGGGGAATTGTTGCTCTCTGTTCATGCGAGAAGGACCAGGGAAGTGAGAGGGGGAAGGAATAAGCCCCCTAACAATAGGTATGTGAATAGTGGCTGTGTTTTAAATCACTGAATCAGTGGTCTGTGTGTTGCAAACAATACTGATTCTGTAAAATGTTGCATTTTGGCTTCACAGATATCACCTTGGCAGCCCAGCCTCCCTCTTTGTTATCTCCAGCTGAACGGCTGTACAGTATTAGAAAGAGGCCAAGAAGAACTTAGGAGGACTTTCTGTATGATGTTACGATGCAGTCTGCGGCCAAAAAACAAGAATTGAAGGAGTGGCGGGACAGCAAGAAGAAGGACTGAAAGGAGAATGCAGCATGCCAGAATGAAGCCACTCCTGTGCATAGTAACAAATATTAGTGGCTTTCAGCTTCAAATTGCTGCCTGAAAACATCCCTGAGCCTTACAGCCCCTGGTCTCTGGCAGTTCTAATTCAGCCTCCAGGCGCTGAGCTTCAGCAATACAACCCTAATTGAAGCTTTCACCCTTCCGTTCACCAATATTATGGAGCGTAAAGCACACAGCTATAAGCATAGGAATATTGTCATCAGCCAGGTCCAGCCTCCCATATAGGCAGTGCCAGTGGGCCTTTAAAAGGCCAAAAGCACACTCAACAGTCATTCTGCGCTTGCTCAGCCTGTTGTTGAACCACTCCTTGCTGCTGTCAAGGTGCCCCTTGTATGGCTTCATAAGCCACGGCATTAAGGGGTAGGCAGATTGTCCCAGGATCACAATGGTAATTTCGACTTCCCCTACGGTGATCTTCTGGTCCGGGAAGAAAGTCCCTGCTTGCAGCTTCCTGAACAGGCCAGTTTTCCGAAAGACGCTTGCACTATGCACCTTTCCAGACCAGCCTGTGTTAATGTCTGTGAAACTCCTATGGTGATTCACAAGCGCCTGGAGAACCATTAAGAAATACCTCTTTCGATTAATGTACTCGGTGGCTAGGTGGTCTGGTGCCAGAATTGGAATATGTGTGCCATCTATCGCCCATCCGCAGTTAGGAAAGCCCATTTGTGCAAAGCCGTCCACAATGTCATGCACGTTGCCCAGAGTCACAGTCTTTTGGACAAGGATGCGATTAATGGCCCTGCACATTTCTGTCAACACGAGTCTAACAGTCAACTTTCCCACTCCTAACTGGTTAGCGACCGATTGGTAGCAGTCTGGAGTAGCCAGCTTCCACAGTTCAATCACCACATGCTTCTCCAATGGCAGGGCAGCTCTCATTCTCGTGTCCTTGCACTGCAGGGCTGGGGCAAGCTCATCACACAGTCCAATGAATGTGGCTTTCCTCATGTGAAAGTTCTGCAGCCACTGCTCATCATCCCAGACATGCATGACAATGTGATCCCATCACTCAGTGCTTGTTTACCAAGCCCAAAGCAGCATTCCACTGTGAATGCCACAAGCAATTTCGTGACATAGCTACTACGTGTAGCAAGATCAGTGTCGCATTCCTCTTGCCTTTGTAGTTTAAGGAATAACTCCACTGCCACTCATTATGTGTTAGTGAGAGCGAGTAGCTTATAGGTCAACAGTGTGGGATCCATTCCTGTAGACTGAAGAGGCAGGGCACGCAGTACACAAACCACTGAAAGATGGTGCCAAATGCAGACGGAAGCACAGAGATTTCTGGGATGCGAAGCAATGCATCACGGGTCACTGGGACAGGACCCAGGATGCCCAATGACCCTCTCTGCCTTCCCACAACTCTTAGCGGCCGAAGAGGAAGAGATGCTCTGTGGGATAGCTGCCCAGAGCGCACCGCTTCAAATAGCACTGCAAGTGCCACAAGTGTGAACACGCTATTGTGCAGGTAGCTGACAGTGTGAACACACAACAGCAGTTTCCCATCAGCACTCTCTGAGCGGCGCTGTAACTCCCAGCACTGTAACTCTGCCAGTGGGGAGACACCCTCAGTCAGCAATGCCCACCAGACATACCTGGACTTGTGTTCTACAAGCACACAGACTAAGGTATAAAACAGAACACAGGGCCCCATGCTCGACCTTTCTCCTGCCCCCACCTACACTGCAAGTAACAAGGACACTGAGAAGACTTAAGACTCCACCAGAGGAGACTGGCCAAGGTTTCAAGGGTGAAAGCATACTAGGAACTGCAATATCCAGTGGGGTGAGAAAAACTGCTTACTCTAGATGTTGCCCAGTCTAATATGGTTGAGAGTTTAGATTGCGTGCTTATATTTTCTTTTCTTTTGGTAACTAACTCTGACTTTTTGCCTTTCACTTAACGTCACTTAAAAATCTATCTTTTGTAGTCAATAAATTTGTTTTACTGTTTATCTTTACAGTTAGTTTGTATGAAGTGTGTGGCAAAACTGCTCAGGTTGGCAAAGGTTAGTGTATATCCATTTTCCACTGATGAAGTGGTGAACCAATTAATAAATTTGCAATGCCCATCTTGAGCAGTGCAAGACGGTATATTCCTGAGGTACAGTGCTTGGAGCTGGGGGGATTTAGCTGGTGCCTTTCCCTGTGTGATTCATGAGGGGTCTGGGAGCATTCATGCAATCTAGCTGTCTGTGGGGCTGAGTGATAACAGTACCTGGAGGGGCTTGCTGCTTGTCACTAGCAAGGCATTGTGAGAGACAGCCGAGGCTGGAGAGAGTTAAGGAGGTACAGCGGTCCCACGGTCCCAGGCTGCACCCCAGGGATGCCATCACAGGGTGACCAAATTTCTAAATACCTATTGCCCTTTTTGGCACTTCTTTTGTGTAGGTACATGGTGTGAAAGCTTTTCCATTAGAAGGACAGTCCATGTTTTACTATACCATAATTCCATAGTAGAAATCACATTTTTCCAATAATATGCAATACAAAATCTTGCCACTAACAATGAAAAGGATATTAATGTGTTGTTCTGTTTAAAATGTAGATCCTTTACTGGAGCCAGTGGTGCTGCTGCACTCCTTTGGCTTGAAGTAGTAGTAATAACAAACACCAAATACATGATTTCCATCACCACCGCCCCACTATAAAAATTGTTCAAGCACTCCTGACTGGAGCATTAAGTAAGCAGGTCAGGGGACTTCTAGGAAGCTGGCATTTTATTAGATGAATACCTTTAATAATTTCCTCCCTAAACCGTTTAATGCCCAGACACAGCTACCACATGTAAAAGTATGTTCCTACTTCTACGTAACTCTTCCAACAGTGCACCTCCCTCATAGCAAAATACAATGGATTTTCAGTGGAGTCAAACGCCATCAATACAATAATTTATAAAAAATATTGTTATGAGCTACACAAATTTAAGATGTATGTCCCCTTTCCCATATCACAGTAATTATTTTTAGGTTTACATTTTAAATGCAGAATCTCTCAATACAATTGAAAACAAAATCAGCATAGCCTGTTGACTCTCAACCCTTCTTTGTGTACTAATCTAGGTTTGAGGCTTTCGAAGGCACTATTATATACCTGTAAAATGCCAGACAAATTTACAAATGAATTAATGCGTTTGGTGTGCTAGTTGTGAAGTTTTCCAGTTTGTTTTTGATTAATCGTTAGAAATAAGCGGTTTGCAATGGCAAACATGGAACCTCTCAAATGAACCAACAAGAATCTTTCAGTTGCTGATCAAGTCATTCTAGTTGAAATCCTGCAATCTGGTTTAGAATCTCTTTTGGGATGCACAGCGAGTTTCATCCACTTTGATATTTTTATACAATGAGCAATATTCATAGAGGGAAGTCAAATCCCCAGCACATGCTCCAGATGAAGCAAGATAGAACTGGATGTCTAAAGTGAAGCTCCAGAATCTCAAAGTGGCCCAACAGATAGTCATTAAAAATTAAATGTCAAACTCCATTTCAATTCATTTAGAGAACATTAAATACACCAAAGGAAGGACTGATGAGTGACATTAATGCACCAATTGCCTCAATGAGACATGTGGGCTAACTGAATGAAGTAATTTGTGGAACACTCATTAGCTTAGCTAGGTCAAATACAAAGGAGGACCTTGTAAGGGAAAAATATGTGGCTTGCTAAATCTGAGATGTCAGTTGGGATAATGACTGAATTTAAATATGATTTCAAAGGGAGTCAGGAAATACTTGGTGAATAAATTGTTTCTAGTGACTAAATTGTGTTTAATATTTACTTCTGCTCTGTGATACTTGAGAGCATGACAGTTGATCTATTTTAGCTATTTATACAACATAATATAAAGTATTCTTTGACATACCGATGTACAATCCAGACTAGTGGGGGACTGTGTCACCCCTGCCCTGCAACCTTGTGTGCCTTATAGTAGTAGCTCCCACCTTGGCCACTCACAAACAGTCTTCCCGCATTCAAGCCGCACCCCGAATGTTGGTGTGTAACTGCATCCTGCCAGCTACACCCTAGCTATCATCAGCCTTGGTTATACTTCAGAGTGACCTCAACACGCTCCCAGTCCAAGATCTTCCCTCAGAAATGTATGTCCTGTACTGCCCAGCCCTCTACTGGACAGTACAAATATATTAAGCCTGTTATTCATTTAAGGGAATAATATGCCAGTTTATTATTTTAAATAGAGTACCCAGACTCTACATTTTAAACACACTGCATTAGATAAAATAAAACAAGTTTACTAACTACAAAAAGACAGATTTTAAGTGAGTACAAGTAATGAGGCATAAAAGTCAGAAATGGTTTCAAGAAAAATAAAGATAAAATGTTACTAGTGCCTAACTTAACAAAACTATATTAGTTTCAAACAAAGTTTCTCATCACAAGCTCCAGCAGACTACTGACCAAACTCTCAGGTCAAGACCCCGCCTACAGGAGTCCAATTGCTGTTTCCTTTTGTTTTCTCAGCTGTAGAAAGTGAGGTGGGCAGGGTTGGGGGGGCTGCCTTGGGGTATTTGTCCCTCCTTTTTATAGTTTCAGTCCCCCTCTTGAAAAACATTTCCAGTGGAGACCCAGGAGACAGAGTGTATGATGAAGGATATTCCTTTATTGATTTTTTTTCACCTGTTTGAACTTCATTTGTTTTCCTTCCCTGCTTGATGACACTGCTTACTGCTTAAATGCAAATCAAGGCAAGAACACAATCCTTTGTCTAGGACAAACCTGACTTTGGTCTGGGCTAGGTTGTGGGATTTGGAACACGTGTTGACATCATACAGGGGAATCTTATAACATCACATACAATGTTGTCTCACACATTTTACCAGGACAATACTGACCAGCATATTCTGAGTTTTCCAATGATACCTTAGAAGGCATATTTTGTACAAAGATTATTACAATGGTGTTTAGGGGGTGAACATCACATACAATGTTGTCTCACACTCCCTTTCTACAGTGGCATTAAGACTTAATCAAGACATGTTCCACAGGGGACTCTGAAAGTCACAAGCAACTTGTCAGAGTTCACACAAAAATATACTACTTTGCAAACAAGCCAATTAATCTAAAGTGATAAAAGATGCAATTTATGAGGGCTTGTATTGTGTATAAAGTTTAAGGCCACCATATTGTAGCAACTCAAACAAAAAGTATTAAACATGAACCTATACATGGCTGGACTGTATAGTAAAGACAGTACAAATCTTATTTAAAGATGTTTAATATGCAAGACAAAGTTCATGTACTCTTTTGCACACACACCATGGCAAAGCATCTCACTGCATTTTATCAGACATATTAGCTGCCCAAGGCTACTGCTGATCTAACATGGCCATGTTGCATACTTGGCTTGATCTTTATTGAAACTCAGTTCTGATTTAAACATTATTTGGAAAACTGCACCACTTTGCGAAAAAAGGACCATAGCAATTTTTTGCAATGACAGCTTAGAAGGAAAACATCAAAATAAAATGGCAAATGTGACATGAGGTTTATAATAGATTAACTTGAAACCAGCATGCCTACTGTTCTGAAGTGCTAATGGCCAAAAATGCAAAGGTTTTTAAAATGAAATATTTATAGACCAAACATCAGTCTCCCACCATTTCTCCAGTTATGAGCGCTTAGGGAAGAAAAACTGTGAGGCAGAGCCAGCTCAGGGACAAAGACTCACCTGGCAGGAGCTAGCATAGAAACAGCTATAGCCACGGATCTTTGGACACAGAGGATAGCCTGCTTTCTACTTTCTTTCCCCTCTACCACCCCCTCACTTGGTCTAACAAACGTCTACTAACCTCCAAGTTATGTGTTTCTCTTCCAAGTCCTTCTCTCCCTTCAGCTACTCCTCTCCTTGTAAATCCCAGCCCCACAAAATTAAAACTAAAGCAAAAAACATGGAAATAATATTTGCAAATCACATTGTTCCCGCTGCTTATAGGTTAAATCCACATACACACAATTTGTCCCTCTTGTCTATTTAGATTGAAAGTTCTTTGGTGGTATGGACTGCCTATTATTCAGATATACGATTAGCACAATGGGGCTTTAATACAAATAAATACACACTCACCCAAACTGAAAATAATGCCTTTAAATATGGTGTGAAACAGTGTTGTCTGTCGGCCATACATATCCAAACACTTCCAAACTTCAAGAGAAATAGCAACTTAGACACTTCACATGAGTTCACTAGTTTTTCTACTGCTGCACAACTTGTAGTATTTGTTGAGGTATGTTTCCAATTGTTTGCTTGGGTAGGAGAATGGACATACGGAGGAAGGGTACTGTAGATACAATTCTAATAGGCGATACTGGCGTGTCATAGGTCTTCTCCCCCACTTGGAGCTTTTGGGTTCACAAGATGGGGACCTGCATGGACTCCTCTAAACTAAAATCCTAGTTTAGATCTGGTAAAAGCTGCCACCACCCAATAATGTACGTGTATTGGGACACAGTCCTTCCCCAAAATCCTTGGGGATCCCAAGAGCCCCAAATCCATGGAGTTCTTACACCTAGGAGAAGTAAACCATTCTCCCCTGCTTCCTCCCCCCTCCCTTCTCCTAGGAGAGATACTGGGATTCAACTATAGAGGGATGCCTTCCTCCTCCCTCCTCCCCTTTCCCTGAGAATTCACCCAAGGAAAGATCAACCAAGTCCTTAACAGAAAAGATTTATTAAAGAATAAAAAGAAAGTAAACTGTCTCTGTAATACCAAGATGGAACAATACACAGGGTCTAAACTTATCAATCTCTGGAGAGAATCCCCCCTCCTTTCTTTCTCAGTAAAAGCAATAACAGTACAGAATTAAAGAAATTCTATAGCAAAACACACAATTGCAAATGTAGAAATCAAATTATAAGACTAATTCGCCTTTCTAATACTCACTATACTGGATAGTAGGAAATACTCCAGGAGAACTTGGAGACATGTCTGGCCTCTCTTAGATCCAAAGAGAGCACACAGAGCAAACAAGGAACACAGACAAAGGCTTCCCTCCACAGAGATTTGAAATTATCCTGTCCCTTGATTGGTCCTCTGGTCAGGTGTTTCTCAGGTTACTGAGTTTGTTAACCCTTTCCAGGTAAAAGAGACCTTAACCCTGATCTGTTTATTTATGACAGCGGTAGAACATCTGGGCCTAATTGGGTAAAGAATGTATGTGAAGCCAAACAGCAAGAATTAAGATGTTTGTACACCAATGCGAGGAGCCTAGGTAACAAAATGGAGGAACTAGAGTTACTGGTGCAGGAAATGAAACCGGATATTAGAGGGATAACAGAAACATGGTGGAATAGTAGTCATGACTGGAGTACAGGTATTGAAGGGTATGTGCTGTTTAGGAAAGACAGAAATAAAGGCAAAGGTGGTGGAGTAGCATTGTATATCAGTGATGAGGTAGACTGTAAAGAAATAGGAAGGGATGGAATGGACAAGACAGAGTCTATCTGGGCAAAAATCACATTGGGGAAGAAAGCTACTAGAGCCTTCCCTGAGATAGTGCTTGGGGTGTGCTATAGACCACCGGTATCTGATTTGGATATGGATAGAGATCTTTTTAATGTTTTTAATGAAGTAAATACTAATGGGAATTGTGTGATCATGGGAAACTTTAACTTCCCAGATATAGACTGGAGGACAGGTGCATTTTCCTAGATGAGATAGCTGATGGATTCCTTCATCAAGTAGTTGCTGAACCAACAAGAGGGGATGCCATTTTAGATTTGGTTTTGGTGAGTAGTGAGGACCTCATAGAAGAAATGGTTGTAGGGGACAACCTTGGTTTGAGCGATCGTGAGCTAATTCAGTTTAAACTAAATGGAAGGATAAACAAAAAAAGATCTGGGACTAGAGTTTTTTATTTCAAAAGGGCTAACTTTAAAGAATTAAGGAAATTAGTTAGGGAAGTGGATTGGACTGAAGAACTTGGGGATCTAAAGGTGGAGGAAGCCTGAAATTACTTCAAGTCAAAGTTGCAGAAACTATCAGAAGCCTCCATGCCAAAAATGGGGAAAAAATTAATAGGCAGGACTTGTAGACGAAGCATCTCAGAGAGGTGATTAAGAAAAAGCAGAAAGCCTACAAGGAATGGAAGATGGGAGTGATCAGCAAGGAAAGCTACCTTATTGAGGTCAGAACATGTAGGAATAAAGTTAGAAAGGCCAAAAGCCATGTAGAGTTTTCCCTTGCAAAGGGAATTAAAACCAAGAGTAAAAGGTTCTATAGCCATATAGATAAGAAGAAAACAAAGAAAGAAGAAGTGGGACCACTAAACACTGAGGATGGAGTGGAGGTTAAGAATAATCTAGGCATGGCCCAATATCTAAACAAATACTTTGCCTCAGTCTTTAATGAGGAGCTCAGGGATAATGATAGGATGACAAACAGGAATGAGGATATGGAGGTAGATATTACCACATTCGAGGTAGAAGCCAAACTCGAACAACTTAATGGGATGAAATCAGGGGGCCCAGATAATCTTCATCCAAGAATATTAAAGGAACTGGCATGTGAAATTGCAAGCCCATTAGCAAGAATTTTTAATGACTCAGTCAACTCAGGGTTGTATCGTATGACTGGAGACTTTCTAACATAATTCCTATCTTTAAGAAAGGGGAAAAACGTGATCCGGGCAACTACAGGCCTGTCAGTTTGACATCTGTAGTATGCAAGGTCTTGGAAAAACTTTTGAAGGAAAAAGTAGTCAAGGACATTGAGGTCAATGGTAATTGGGACAAAATACAACATGGTTTTACAAAAGGTAGATCGTGCCAAACCAACCTAATCTCCTTCTTTGAGAAGGTAACAGATTTTTTAGACAAAGGAAATGCAGTGGATCTAATTTACCTTCATTTCAGTAAGGCATTTGATACGGTTCCACATGGGAATTATTAGCTAAATTGGAAAAGATGGGGATCAATATGAAAATTGAAAGGTGGATTAGGAACTGGTTAAAGAGGAGACTACAATGGGTCATACTGAAAGGTGAATTGTCAGGCTGGAGGGAGGTTACTAGTGGAGTTCCTCAGGAATCGGTTTTGGGACCAATCTTTTTTAATCTTTTTATTACTAACCTTGGCACAAAAAGTGGGAATGTGCTAATAAAGTTTGTGGATGACACAAAGCTGGGAGGTATTGCCAATACGGAGAACAACCGGGATATCATACAGGAAGATCTGGATGACCTTGTAAACTGGAGTAATAGTAATAGGATGATATTTAATAGTGAAAAGTGCAAGGTCATGCATTTAGGGATTAATAACAAGAACTATTGTTATAAGCTGGGGAGGCATCAGTTGGAAGTAACAGGAGGAGGAGAAGGACCTCAGAGTATTGGTTGATCACAGGATGACTATGAGCTGCCAATGTGATATGGCCATGAAAAAAGCTAATGCAGTCTTGGGATGCATCAGGCAAGGTATTTCCAGTAGAAATAAGGAGGTGTTAAGTACCATTATACAAGGCACTGGTGAGATCTCATCTGGGATACTGTGTACAGCTCTGGTCTCCCATGTTTAAGAAAGATGAATTCAAACTGGAACAGGTTCAGAGAATGGCTACTAGGATGATCCGAGGAATGGAAAACCTGTCATATGAAAGGAGATTCAAAGACCTTGGCTTGTTTAGCCTAACCAAAAGAAGCCTGAGGGGAGATATTATTGCTCTCTTTAAATATATCAGAGGACTAAATACCAGGGAGGGAGAGGAGTTATTTACGCTCAGTACCAATGTGGACATAAGAACAAATGGATATAAACTGGCTATCAGGAAGTTTAGACTTGAAATTAGATGAAGGTTTCTAACCATTAGAAGAGTGAAGTTCTGGAACAGCATCCCAAGGGGAGTAGTGGGGGCAAAAGACATATCTGGCTTCAAGACTAAGCTTGATAAGTTTATGGAGGGGATGGTATGATGGGCTAGCCTAATTTTGACAATTAATTCGTCTTTGATTACTACCGGTAAATATGCCCAATGGCTTGTGATGGGATGTTAGATGGGGTGGGATCTGAAGTTACTACAGAGAATTCTTCCCTGGGTGTCTGGCTGGCCACATGCTCAGGGTTTAGCTGATAGCCATATTTGGGGTCAGGAAAGAATTTTCCTCCAGGGCAGATTGGCAGAAGCCCTGGGGGTTTTTCGCCTTCCTCTGCACGGGTCACTTGCTGGAAGGTTCTCTGCACCTTGAAGTCTTTAAACCATGATTTGAGGACTTCAGTGGCTCAGACACAGGTTCGATACAGGAGTGGGTGGGTGAGATTCTGTGGCCTGCACAATGCAGGCGGTCAGACTAGATGATCATAATGGTCCCTTCTGACCTTAAAGTCTATGATTCTGTGACTTCCTAGAGTCAGTTGCAGAATCACTGGAAGCTTTCATCCCATTTTTGTCCTGTTATCTTCAAGTCAGGTTTCTTCTTTGTCCTGTTATCTCAAGTCAGGTGACAATAAAAATAAAGTATCACAATTCCTTGTCGACCTTATGTAGAACATATTTTATTGACTGAATTAAGCTCACTTCTCACACTGAATTGTGAGTATTTAAAATTTTATATCTCCTTCATAAAAAGTTTCCCAACATTTCAATTAGTTATTTTGACATGGCTCTGATTACAAAATGCCCCCTGCTCCTGGATAGGTGTCATGGTAGAGAGGGGTTGGCAAGGCATCTTAATCATTAGCTCTGAAAGGCTGAGAAACTCTACTATATAATTTAATAGAGAATTAAATCCCTTCTATAGAAAAACAGCATAGGATGGGTCAACAGACAGACAGAAAGAAACAATCCCTAGTAAATTCTGTAGGTTTTTAAAATAGTTTCTGTTTAACCCTATTTCTTCCCTATTTAATTCTATAGAACATCTCCATAAGAACGATCCTTTGCCATGAACAAAAAGGAGAGCCTCGCCTAAGAACTTCCCAAACTCAATCTCTTAGGCTAGGTCTACACTGGGGGGGTCGACCTAAAATACGCAACTTCAGCTACGCGAATAGCATAGCTGAAGTCGGCGTATCTTAGGTCGATTTACCTGGCCGTGAGGACAGTGGCAAGTTGACTGCTTCCGCTCCCCCGTCGACTCCGCTTCTGCCTCTCGCGCATGGTGGAGTTCCGGAGTCGATACCAGAGTGATCGGGGGTTGATTTTATCATGTCTACACTAGACGCGATAAATCGATCCCCAATAGATTGATCACTACCCGCCAATTCGGCAGGGAGTGTAGACATACCCTTATTCAGGGGGTGGGGAGGGAGGGAGAAAAATCACACACCAGGAAAGAGCTCCTTGGGTCTCTTCTCTTGGGAGGAGCTGCTGTGAAAAGCTGCCATTTGTTTTTCTTCTTCAGAAAGAAGACCAAGGGGAGGATTGGGCTTGGGAAGAGCTGGGCTTGATGAATCTGACTCTTCTTTTCATGTGGGTATGAAGTGAAGAGCAGTCACAGGGCAAAAAAAGGCTGCTGCTTTTTCCCCACAGGTGGAAAGAGGGACTGTGAGAAGCCCCAATTTCTCTTTAGGAGAATCTGGCAACAGGAAGTCACTCCTATTCTTATAGTTTAGTAGGAAAATTAAGTGAAAAGGCCATCCCTCTGGTGATATGCAGGTGGAATGACTGTGCATGGACAGAAGGACTGCCTTATGGGAGGCAGTATCTCTTAGGAGCTGATGATGTACATTCTGGAATTTGGGTGTATTATGGAAGGAGAAGCCTACATGAGGGAGGCAGGTGTCATGCAAGGTGCATCTTCACTAGGAAAAAAAAGCTGTGTTCTTACCTTGAGTTAAAATCCTAGTGAAGACAGTCACCAACACTCCCCTCATAAGGCTGTCCTAATAAAACATACTTCTTTGACCCTCTCCCAATGTTTGCTTTCCCTTGTGAAGGCCACTTCTCTGCCATCCACTCTATCGTGGTTTTCAAAAGGGGAAGCAGACACTGTGTGGAGTGGGGAGGTTAAGGAAGTACAGTAACTCCTCGCTTAACGTTGTAATGTTCCTGAAAAATGCTACTTTAAGCGAAACTATGTTAAGTGAATCCAATTTCCCCATAAGAATTAATGTAAATAGGGGGGGTTAAGTTCCAGGGAAAGTTTTTTTCTCCAGACAAAAGATATATAATATATATACACACACACATACACAGTAAGTGTACTCTAAGTACACTGCCTTTTTAAGTAGATCAGCAAGTTGACAGCAGCTGCTGCCTGCAATCTCCCTCTGTTGTGAGCCCTGTGGCATCCCCCACCCCCTGCTCTATGGAGATGGGGTACAGGAGCGGGGGACACCCTGAAATTAGCACCCCTCTTCCCCCCTTCTTGCACAACAAGCAGGTGGCTCCCGGGAGCAGCTCCAAGGCAGAGGGTAGGAGCAGCGCACAGCAGTGGGGGGAGGGACACCTGAACTGCCCGGCAATTGATACCCTGCTGGGTGGCTGCCACACAGGGAACTTAGCGGGGCTGATGTGGAGCTGCCGGTCCACCCTGGTACCAAGCCCCCACCAGCTAGTTCCAACGGGCTGCTCTTTCTGCAAGCAGTGGACAAAGCAGGCGGCTGCCAAACAACATTATAAGGGAGCATCGTGCAACTTTAAATGAGCATGTTCTCTAATAGATCAGCAACATAACAACAAAACAATGTTAACCAGGATGACATTAAGTGAGGAGTTTCTGTACAGTACATTAGGGCAGTCTTATGAGGGGAGAGATGGTGCATCTAAGGAAGGAGCACGTTTGAAAAGCATCTGAAGAGTGAACAAGTGGGAGACCACCACAAAAAAAATAGCAAGAACCTTAGAGGGACAGTGTGAGTTCCTACTGTGATGGATGACAGTAGGTAACTGGAGAGTAATGTATGCAATTGGCCTCTCCACTATGATCTCAGTTTCTGGGAAACGAACCATATTCTAGAACATAGCTCACCTTACATTGTATGTTTTTCCTTTTCCCAGTCTCTCCTTTAAACTCTATTCTAAAGTACCATTAGCAATTATTACAATTTAGCAGGGAATTCTGTTGGGAGAGTCTGAACTGGACTCTGACTGATAATGAAGAGACAGTAGTAAGTGCGAAGGAATGGTCACTTTCTTACAGACTGGATTCCACCCCGCCACGGGAATGATTCATGCTTCTTTAATTACAATGAGTGATTTCCTTAATGGTAAAATCTACAAACAATGCTATTCTTATCTATTTTGTATTTCAGACATTTATTCATCCACAAGCATGTTATTTGTAAATAGACTGAGTGAAAGTCAGCAATAGATTTTTCCTTTTAGCTAAAAACTGAAAAAATATTGAAAATACATAGGTTGCACTTTTTTTTAGTACTTTCCATCCAAATAGCTTAAAATGTTTTACAAACATTAATGAGTTAAGCCTGTGGAGTACGGCAGTATCAATATGCCCATATCATCCCATTCTACAGAAAAGGAAATGGCAGCACAGAGAAATTACATGACTTGAGTGAGTTCACACAAGAAACACTCGAGGGAGGGACAGCTATGTGGTTTGAGCATTGGCCTGCTAAACCCAGGGGTTGTGAGTTCAATCCTTGAGGGGGCCATTTCGGGATCTGAGGCAAAAAACTGTCAGGGACGGTACTTGATGACCTTTCAAGGTCCCTTCCAGCTAGGATAGGACAGAGCCAGGAATAAAACAGAAGCCTCCCAGTCTTATGCTTTAGCCATGAAATCTCAATTCTCTTATAAATCCATCTTAAGTTAAACACATGACATGCTGCATTTGTAGACAACTGGTGCACTCTATCAATCAATATAGTCAATTAAGAAATTAAGGTTATGAACAATGTTCATCAAATATTACGAGCTTTAATCCATTATGTGTTTCCACTTCAGTTATCAATAATTAATGCGATTTTTAAAAAACTCATCACAGCAAAAACTTGTCAGTAAAGTTAGAAAATATTTGGGAACAAGCAGTTATCTGTTATAACTCCTAACAATACAAATTGAATTCTTCCAAGTTTGATGTATAAATGGCACAGCAACACGTCACCTGGATGTAGGGCCCAGTCCTGCAATACGCTGAGCACCTCTTCGCAGAGGCTAAATAATTACAGGTCTTATTAACCCGCCTGATGATTTTCAGGTTCTTAACATTCCAAAACCACCACACTTCATTTCAAAGCCCACTAACATTGGTAAGTGACCACGTGATCACCTATCACATCATTTAAAAAACCCAAGTAATTAAAAGCAAGGAAATGAACAGTTAAGGACATAATACATCTTGCTCTGCCCCCAGAATTAATACACATTACTTTTATCAAATATAAAAAATGTATATTTATTTCTAAACCACTACAGCTCTTCTGTGGACTGGTGGGGGGTGGAGGAGGTGGGCTGGACTTATGCATTATTTGTCAATTCGCTGTTCCTATGTTGTTATAAAGGTTACTGTAAATATTGGCTATGTCCTATTTATCAACTGAGTTGAATTTTGGTAAAGTACTTGTTTCTTGAGAAATGTTTCATATATGTAATGAACAGAAGAGAGTAGAACTACTTATTAGATATTTATGAGGGCTGTATTTACAATATTAATTTGTCATTAAACATGAACATCTATAATTTGTTTCTTTCAAAATGGATGTGTGCTGTGTTTAAAATTTAAGATTACTGATAAAAAATAATTATTTTTATCACAATTATGATGATCTTCCAGCAACGGAACAGCAGGCAGAGGCAAGCTACATTTTCTTATCTTTTGCTATTTCTCTATCTTCTCCCCTTTATGTGCATTTATCTAGTCTTTAATAGAATCAAACCAACAGAAATTGAGAGCTACCGCCTAAAACTTCCTTCCTCCACATTAAAAGGAACATTCAATGCTATTTAGGAAATTCAAGCAAGTGTTTGTCCCTTTAACAAACTACACAAGGAGATTTAACTATATGGAAAGTGTAGGGGCACCGACAAGCTATTAATGAGCTAGAGGGAGATAGAAACAGATCAAAGTCAACCTGTCATATCAAATTTATTTTTTGTTTTGACAAACTCTTCCTAGAAACACCCTCCTTTTGCCTTCAGGATAAAGGTGGCAATTTTCATGTTGTGTCAATTTCAATCCAAAGTTATAGGGGATATAAAACAGGTCTTTATAACAGAAGCTGACTGGACCAAGCCCCTCCCCTGTCTGGTCACATAGTATATTGCAGTTGTATTGTCCGTACGCATCTGAACCAACAAGCCCGACTTGAATGAGAAAAGCCCGTCAAACATTGTGAATTCTTGAAGCTCAAGGACAATAATCTGTAACAACAGCTCTTGTTCTGTCCACAATACTTGGGCTTACAAAGTCCCTAAATGCGCACTGCAGGCTATTACTGAAGCATCTGTAACTATAGTGTTTGTCTGGTGGAATGAGCAAAAGGCCCAACTCCACATACATTGCTTTGATCTATTGACTACTGTAGGAGACTCCATGACTGCAAAACAACCAGGATCAATATGCAGAGGAGGATGATTTGGGCACTAAACTTCAACCACCCCTGAACCTGTGTGTGGGATCACTATTTGAGATAGCCCCCTATACAATGGACAGTGCTTAATGCCTGGTAAGCACATACTGTTGGGTTTTGCATCAAACTAACAAAAACTAATGGATACTAACTAATTACAAGAAAAACAGAGAGAAGCTTGCTGTGATGCAGTAACCATGAGGTAAACCACACAAGGAGCACCAACTCAGGCCACAAGGAACTAAGGGGGTTGTGGTGATGCCACCCTTATACAGCCTCAGGAGGGGCCAGGAGGCAGTAGAGGGCACATGTGCCAACTCAACAGGTATTGCTACATAAAGCTCTCTGGCTCTGACATGCTGGGCGTATGCACACCTGAGTGGAGTATATATTTGAAACCACTTGAAGAACGGTAAGTCACTCAGGGTGTCAACATGTTAAACTCTGTTGAGAGGATGAGCAGAAATGAGACAGGGTACTATTATCCAGGAAGGCATTAAAGGGTGCCATCAACTAGTTGTTTGACCTGTAGACAATGGTCTAAGTGCTTGAAGCTGTGGCTCTGCTAATCAGATGACAGGGGCTCTCATTTATCCTCCTTTTTTCCCTTTTGGGTTTTCAATTTTCCACAAAATCAATAAGGTTTTGTTATCACATTACATACAAAGAGAAATACTGTTAAGCATAATGCCTCTGCAAGCTCAATCAATGGTACACCTTCAAGTGGAAAAGTATGGGCAAGACTGGTCACCCTACCTTTAAGAGGGTACTGTAGAGTTGGAAGGGGTTCAGAGAATGGTGACAAAATGATTGGGGCATAGAAGTCTCGTGAGAGAGACTGAAAAGCCTAGAATTGTTTACTTTGAAAGGAGACATGATACAAGTATATAAATAATGAATGTTTTTTAAAGAAGGTAGATAAGGAAGCGTCTATTCTTCCTGTCTCAGAACACAAGAAAAAGGGGACATGCAATGAAACTGAAAGGTGGCAAATTAAAAAAGAAGGAAAAACCTCTCCATACAATGTGTAATTAGATTGGAACTGTGCCACGGAGAAAGAGAACTTTGGGTATTTATATGAACAAAAATATCTAATCCCTCATTGAATCTTAGAACTTCTCTACATGGTGGGGTAATGCACTCTACAGGGGTGTTAATTTCTACAGCTCACTAACATGCTGCACATTAAATGGTCTGCGCAGACTCTGCTGGTGCACAGTAAAGGTTCCCTAGTATGGTTTAACATAATGTAGACATTGCTGGTGCACACTCAAGTTTCTCTAGTGTGCTTTAACATAGTGCTGTTTGAAAAAAAAATCGATGTTAAAATGCACTAGGGCAGTGCTTCTCAAAGCCTGTCCGCTGCTTGTTCAGGGAAAGTCCCTGGGGGTCCGGGCTGGTTTGTTTACCTGCCACATCCACAGGTTCAACCGATCGCGGCACGCACTGGCCGCCCCAGGCCAATGGGGGCTGCGGGAAGCGGCACGGGCTGAGGGATGTGCTGGCAGCCCCCATTGGCCTGGAGCAGCAGTGAACCGCAGCCAGTGGGAGCCGGGATCGTCCGGACCTGCAGACGTGGCAGGTAAACAAACCGGCCCGGCCCAGCCCACCAGGGGCTTTCCCTGAACAAACGGCGGCCCGACTTTGAGAAGCACTGCACTAGGGAACCTTTAGTGCACACCTGCAGGGTCTACACAGATCAATTAATGTGCAACATGGTAGTGTGCTTTAGAAATCACATCCCCATAGTGTGCATTACCTCTCCGTATAGACTACTGTGATACAGCATGGCCAGAGGGCAGCAGGAGAGGGTTAGAAGGGAGCCTTATTCCCTGTAAGGGGAAGAAAGTTTGCTATAGATTAACTAGAGCACCAGAAGCCAATTAGACCACCTGAAGCCAATTAAAGCACCTGCAGTCAGTCACATGATAAAAACCCCTGCTTCAACCAGACAGTGTGGGAGTAGGAGCAGAAAGAATTAGTGTTGGAGCAGAGAACAGTTTGAAGGGAAGCAGAGGAAAGTTTGGAGAAGTGCTGCGGTGGGCTAAAAAGTCCAAGACCCTAGGTAAGGGGCACCTGGCTTGTGCAGAGGGAGGGCAGGAAGCCCCCCCACAAGCTGAAGGGCAGGAGAGGGAAGTAGCCCAGGGGAAGGAACCGTCAGTTCAAGTGGTTCACCACTATCCTCAGGGCCCTGGGCTGGGACCTGGAGTAGAGGGCGGGCCCAGGTCCCTCCCTCTTCACTCCCCTCCTCTATGACACTAGTGGGACAATTAATATTCCAATTCAGGGGCAAGAAATGGCGCCCTGAACCCCCCCCCCAAAAAAAGAAGAGAAAGCGCGAGACCCATCATAATAGTGCTGGCAATTTGCCACAACTACCCTTACTGAGTTCTAACTGTTAATGCAAGTGAAAATATTGGATGAATTTTGGATTTTCCTCTGAAGTATCTGGTTCCAACCACTGTCAGAGTCAGGATACTGGACTAGATGGACCAGAAGTCAGATCCAATAAGCCAATTTCTATGCTCTGATGAAGAAACAAACATTCATAGGATGCATGCTTCTATCACAGAGCTAACATGACCCATCTCCTTTGCAGTCCACAGCTTCTTTATGACTCATTCTTAAGCACACATGCAATGGGAGCCTGCCTGAACACGCTCAGTGCACTCACACTAGAGCAGGAAGAATTTTATCCAGAGGCAGACCTGTCTAATATTTTCAAGACTTTGCAATAGTAAGCAAGAGCTGTATAAGCTTCTTTAAATATATGAGGTGCCTCAAGCTTGACCTGTAATAACAATTCCTACGCTAAGTCATATCAAATTTGTGGAGTTTGTGCAATGTGGACAAAGCATCTGACTAGGGACTAGGAAGAGATTGAATTTCTTTATCTGTAATCAAAAGAGAATTTCAAGACAGATCTCCAGCGGTAAAAAGCTAGAGCATGAAGCCAATGTCACCTTGTAAGGTTTAATACAATCAACTACAACATGAAAATAGTGAACTGTGTAATGTGGTAAATGTTCAAGTTCATGAAAACTGTTTAATGCTTTTGATGTTCGCTGCTTGACACCTAGCATGGTGTCACCATCATTGCACATCTCACTCCCTAGATAAGTAAAATGATTCATTTCTTCTAGTGAAGTATGTTAGTATGATTACAGACATGAAAGAAAGTAAATTCCCATGGCTTAGGTTCCAGCATCCTGGCAACAGATGGGCATTCATAATTTTGAATTTTTCAACAGAGTAGTACACACAATGGTTTTCATTTGCTTCTGCCACATCCATGTCATTGTAGATATTGTACTGGTTTTAGTCACATTAACATGATTATCGTTCTTTGCCTTTCCATCTTTTTGAGTTTCCTCAAAAAGCAACATCACAATAGGATTCCTGTTGCTTGTTCTCATAACTTCCGCATTGGAAGGGCATGGAAAGGAAACCCCAAATCTTTTAAATCTTAGTTCTTGTCAAGAACTTATATTGTCAACATTGCAGCAGTTTATCAATAGATTGTTTCCATTTTGCTTTTGTCATATGTGATTACTTCTCACTTGCATGGACAAAGTTTTTTCCATTAAGTCCCCGCAAAAAGTCACAGCATTATAAGAATAAGATTCGTAGTGCCACCTAACTTAAAATCACTGTAAACTGAACTGAAGCTTCTATTTACTTCTCAAAGAGCAGCCCCTGTGAGCTACTTTGGAAAAATTGTGTTTTTTCTGGTTCCACTTGATAGTAACACACTTTTAAACATGTATTTCCTCTTCATCAAGTAATAGCTTAAGTTCACTACTTCTTAGAAAGTACGTTAGTGTAAAAGCCTAGAAATGGTTTACATATAGAATGTGTAAGGACTTGTCCACACACCAAACGGAACCAAAATTTCTATCAGCTGCAAATCACACCCTTCATTATTTCAGTTTAAGTCTGTGGGTGGCCGCTAATTTCAGAATTACAGTACTTTATTTTGATATAATTTATGTCTATTCTTTAGTAGATGCATTAACTTAGGGCTGTTCTACACTAGGAACTTACTTCAGTGTAGCTACGTCTCTCAGGAAAGGTGAAAAATCCATATCCCTTAGGGACATAGCTATACTGACCTAACTCCTGGTGTAGACAGTGCTAGGTCTACAAAATAATTCTTCCATCAACCTGTCTACCACCTCTTGAGTAGGTGAATTCCCTACACTGACAAGAGAACCTTTCTTGTTGGCATAGATAGTGTCTAAACTGACGAGCTACAGCACAGTAGTGTTTTAAGTGTAGACATACACTCAGCATAAAGGCATTCTTATAGATTTTATAATTTTTTTTATAATTGGAGATATACCAATCTCCTAGAACTGGAAGAGACCTTGAAAAGTCATCAAGTCCAGCCCCCTGCCTTCACTAGAGCAGGACCAATTTTTGCTCCAGATCACTAAGTGACCCCCTCAAGGATTGAACTCACAACCCTGGGTTTAGCAAGCCAATGCTCAAACCACTGAGCTATCCCTCCCCCTAAATGTAAGTAAGTAAGTAAGTAAGTAAGTAAGTAAGTAAGTAAGTAAGTAAGTAAGTAAGTAAGTAAGTAAGTAAGTAAGTAAGTAAGTAAGTAAGTAAGTAAGTAAGTAAGTAAGTAAGTAAGTAAGTAAGTAAGTAAGTAAGTAAGTGTGCGAATTAAAATCAATTAACTAATGGAACTGAAATAAATTATGTAGACAAGCCTTAAATCTGTTTTATTAGCAGGCTTCACCATAAGGGTTTATCTTCCCTAGATTTTTTTTTTTTTTTTTTTTACTTTGAGCTACTTGATCCTCAATTAACTTGAGGGTACTTTGTAAATACTAGTCTGGGCACTCCTCAAATGTTTGTTTCAGGCTACAAATGTTTGTAGTTTACTCTGGGGATCAGTCTAAGATACCAGGTCTATACTACAAACACAGTGTCGGTTAAGGGGTATGATTTTTTGTGAAATTTCTAATATGACAAGAGCTGTACCAGCAAACCAGTAGGCCTCATTTTAGTTAAACTACACATATTTGCAGTCTGGAACAAACTTTTGTCAAGTGCCCAAACTAGATTTTAATAAAGGAGTTTGAGATCAAAAAGCTTGTAATGCTATGTAAAGACAGTATCTTGTTAGTATGCTGTACTGAAGTGAGATATGGCAGATAAAAAGAAGTCAGGCTAAAAAGCAATTACATATAGAGATCCTCATCTGCAGCATAACATGGAATTAACATCTTTTCAGACAGAGAAAGATGATTCAACTATTGAATTTACAATTTTATATTATAGAGTGAAATTTCTAAAACTCTGCAGCTTTGAACTTGTGACTCAGGGGCTGGGACTTTTAAGATCGGTTTAATGCAGGTTTAATCACATGCATGCCATAAAGAGAGTGCTTTTCAAATGGATTGTTTTATCAGTTGCTGTAAATCAAATATTCCCTAACCTGCAGGAATTTATTAATATATTTGGAATATCATCTCCCCTCTTTAAGTTTGGAAGACAATCCAGTTACTCCCTCCTTAAAAACAATAATGTTGTTAGAACTAATAAGTACTGGTTATGATTCAGCCTCCTAATACCAAGATTGATCCATGGGGTATTTTACAGCTTGTTAAAGTTTATTAGCCATCACAGATAATCAGAAAAAATGTTTAATTGACTAATTACCACAGCTGTGGCTGTTAGAAGTGTTTAAGATTATTGCATTGCTCACAGTAACATCCCTTCCTGAAAACCACTTACCTGGTATTTATTTTATAGGAGAATTTTATTGTGTTTTTTGAATTGCATATTATACTTAGCAGCTTTTACTTTTTAACATGATTGTTGAGGAAGACTGCTTAGGCCAGGGCTTTAGCCACCTTTCCCTGGTAACTATTTAAAAAAGGGAAAAACTAATAATAAAATGCCTTTTGATATTGTTATGAGATGAATTAAACCTTGTTATGGGCTGAGTTAAAACCCTGTTGGAAGTGATGTGTGAACACATCCTTCATTTAAGATAACTGTAAGAGTCAGTTAAGGGGCCACATCTAAAACAAACTATAATGGAATCTGCCCAGAAACTAGCACCATGTGGGTGGAGAGTTCTACTGAGTATTGTTCTGACCAGATTGGGTGTGCGTCTGTGGGTGGAAACCTCTAGGTTGGGATGCAAGGAGGGGACAGACAAAAAAGAGAGAAACTGAGGCCATGGCTGTGTCTACACTGACACTTTCAGTGCTAAAACTTTTTTCATTCAGGGATGTGGAAAAAAAAGTTTTTGCACTGAAAAGCGCCAGTATAGACAGCGCTCCCACTGATAAAACTACCACCACTCATTCAGGGTAGGGGTTTTTTTGTTTTTAAATCGCTGGGAGAGTTCTCCCCCGGCAATAAAGCGTGTCTACCCTGCCCACATCACCGCGCTATAACGTGGGTAGTGTAGACATGCCCAATGTCTACATTACCACTTATGTTGAGAAAACTTATGTCAGGGATGTGAAAAAAACCCACCTCCTAAACAATGCAAGTTTCACAGGCATAAGCGCTTCTGTGCACAGCACTATGTTGGTGGGAGGGCCGCCGCCGCTCGTTTAGGTGGTTTTATTACGTCGACAAGAGAGTTCTCGCCCTTTGGCATAGAGCAGCTACACGAGCAATCTTAAAGTAGCACAGATGTATCATTACATCTGGAATTGGAGTAATAGTAATAGAATGAAATTTAATAGTGAAAAGTGCAAGGTCATGCATTTAGGGATTAATAACAAGAATTTTAGTTATAAATTGGGGACGCATCAGTTGGAAGTAACAGAGGAGGAGAAGGACCTCGGAGTATTGGTTGATCACAGGATGACTATGAGCTGCCAATGTGATATGGCCGTAAAAAAAGCTAATGCAGTTTTAGGATGATCCGAGGAATGGAAAACCTGTCTTATGAAAGGAGACTGAAAGAGCTTGGCTTGTTTAGCCTAACCAAAAGAAGGTTTAGGGGGGGATATGATTGCTCTTTATAAATATATCAGAGGGATTAATATTAGGGAGGGAGAGGAATTATTTAAGCTTAGTAACAATGTGGACACAAGAACAAATGGATATAAACTGGACACTAGGAAGTTTAGACTTGAAATTAGACGAAGGTTTCTAACCATTAGAGGAGTGAAGTTCTGGAATAGCCTTCCAAGGGGAGTAGTGGGGGCAAAAGACATCTCTGGCTTTAAGACTAAGCTTGATAAATTTATGGAGGGGATGGTATGATGGGATAGCCTAATTTTGGCAATTAATTTGGCAATTGATCTTTGATTATCAGCAGGTAAGTATGCCCAGTGGTCTGTGATGGGATGTTAGACGGGTTGGGATCTGAGTTACTACAGAGAATTCTTTCCTGGGTGCTGGGTGGTGAGTCTTGCCCACATGCTCAGGGTTTAACTGATCGCCATATTTGGGGTCAGGAAGGAATTTTCCTCCAGGGCAGATTGGCAGAAGCCCTGGAGGTTTTTCACCTTCCTCTGCAGCCTGGGGCACGGGTCACTTTCTGGAGGATTCTCTGCAACTTGAGATCTTCAAACCGCAATTTGGGGACTTCGATAACTCAGACATAGGCTAGGGGTTTGTTATAGAAGTGGATGGGTGGGATTCTGTGGCCTGCATTGTGCAGGAGGTCAGACTAGATGATCATAATGGTCCCTTCTGACCTTAAAGTCTATGAGTCTATGTCCCTCAGGGACAGCAAGAAATCCAAGAAGGAGTCCATATGCACCCGTGCAACCTTGGCAGAAATCTAGAGAGCTTCTGGGTCTGGTGCTGGCTAAAGAGACTTGAGACTGTAAGCAAAGAAGTTATCCCGTTTTTGGTTCCTCCTGTATTTGGAGAAGCAGAACTTTGTACATTCCTTGTAAACAAGCAAGACTGCACCAAAGAAAATACCAGACTCCATCACTGATGTCTACTCCCCACTGGTACATCCACAGTGTCCTGATCTTTGTCTAGCCACTCAGGTTGTAATGAGGCAGCAGTATCTTGAATCCCCCAGCACTGACCTAGCACATCTCTAGCTATGAGACCAGTGACATCAAATTACAGTACCACTGACTTGCTATGAAACGTCACCATTTGTTTTTTGAGTTTACACTATTTTATAGCTACTTAGCAACCTCACATGATTAAAGAAAGTATTTGCATCAGAAAATATTTAGCAAGCAAAAATTGAGCCATTAGGAAGACAAACTACTATTGTACTTCCCAACTGATATTAGCTAAACATTTTCCTTTATTTACACAATTAGATTTATTTGAATGAAATTTTAGGGGATGAAATTGGTGTCAGTGACTGCAGGAACAACTTTCATTTTCTCCATGTAACCCTGAAGGAGATTACTTAGATTCCTGGGGCTCTGTCTGCTGGCAGCTCAGGGAGAGGGAACCAAGGCAAACTCAGAGTCTGCCTGGCAACCAATACGGAGTGAGATGCCCCTCCCAGGGAGTTCAGGAAAGGGGAAAAGCCATTTTAGAGTCAGTCTGGAGCCAGCCAGGCCAAGGCAGAACTGGCTGTGTGAGGAGTTAGTAAGTCCCAGGCCTGCATGCAGGGTTCCCCCTGAGAACTGGCCTCTAGGGACCTGAAAACAAGATCCCTCAGCTGGGTTTAGGGTGACCAGATGTTCCGATTTTATAGGGACAGTCCCGATATTTGGGGCTTTTTCTTATATAGGCTCCTATTGCTCCCCACCCCCTGTCCCGATTTTTCACACTTGCTGTCTGGTCACCCTAGCTGGATTCTTCGTTCTCCACTGGTGATTCCCAGTTTGTAGAGTTTTGCTGGGAAACTTCCCCAGCCAGGCTGAGTTAGCCCTCCAGCTCCCTAGGTGAGACCAGTCACCACATGGCCAGCTCTGCTCTGTCTGCTAGTTCTGGGCTGCTGCCTGCTGTGTGTGTGTCTGGACGCTGGGCTAGGAAACTACAGTTTGGATTTTAGTACACCTTGAGCCCTGCACCCCTTTGTAGTGAGGAGAAATCCTGGGACTGAAGCAGCCTGATTCCTGCCTGAAGAGGATCCCTGCCAGCAGAGATCAGCCCCTCTGCAGTGACTGAGGAGTCCAGAGTTCTCTCTGAACCTGAGGATCATTCATGGAGTTTGTGAGTGCACCATCTTTTAGTTAGTCAGTCAGGGAATTTGTTTTGGGGACTCCCTACTTCCTAAACTGTGTCCTCAAGCCAGGGAGTAAGGGTTTGGGGATTTTATAAGCAGCTGCATATTAAACCTGTGGAGGGATTTACCACCTTCTCACATTTGAGCGTCCTTTGGGCTGTACTGAACCCAGTCAGAGAAGATATCATGGTCATAGGTCATCAAGGGCCTCAACAAAGTACGTGTACCAACTGGACACTAATCTTATATTTGCTACCTCAAGTCACATGACTGGGGAAAGTCACAGGTATTAGCAGTGTGGGCACTGGTGAACCTAACAATAGTGTTACCCTGTTATGTTATATTTGTCTCCTATTTAATATAATTATTGTGTTGAATATATTGTATGTGTTTGTGTTATTTCTTGGAAGTCTCCAACTATCTGGCAAGTAAGTGAGGATTACTCTATGGTTGGAATTTTCCTCCCAAGCTGCCCTGGTGACCCTGCCAGGAAGGAGTGAGGGGGGTGGAGGCACCGCTGAATAAATTAATTGGAAAAAATAAAGATGATACACCCTGCTGAGTGGGTGGCGGAATCCAGAAGAACCCAGACCTGTCCATCAAAACCTGTAAGCAGATTGGCATTCAAGAAAGTAACCGGGTGGAGACAGGGTGCTACATTGGAGGCACCGCTGGGATCCCGTCTTTTAAACTCAGACTCTATATACACCCCTGCTGTCTTCCTGGGAAATCAAGTCAATTCCCAGTATGGATTACCAGGGGAAGAAGCTTGTAACTTGGTGTGCGCTGGAGGGAGCTGACCCTGAACGCCACTTCCTGCTCACTAACGTACCCACTGAATGGGACGTTACACAAATTGAAGATGAGATTGCTAATGTTAAAGAATGGGGAACCTGTGTGATTCGGAGTCAGATGCAAGCAAAAGGGGAAGCTACTTTATCCCTTCTTGTAGAGAGCAAGATTACACTGTCTACTGTAGTGACTCCCCATGTAATTCTGCCAGATGGAGAGAAGGACGGATGGAAGGTGACCATACAAGCACAATCATGTTTTCCTTCCCCATCTGCCCCACCATCTGAAACTATCAATTTTCAGTCCAAATTGGGGGACTTCCTTAGGCAGGAAGGGAAGACCATGACTGAATTAAGGACTCTTTTGGGAAGTCCTGTGCCTCCTCCCAGTTCTATGGACCAAATAATTTGTCTATGGGACAAGCAATAGGGGAGTCCATAAAGACAGCATATGAATCGGGCCCTTACAGAAAGCTGAATTTCTTTTCAGGCATTAAACCATTGCCTATAGGGGAAGATGACTATGACACGTGGAGGCATCAACAAAATCAGCTGATGCAGAAATGACAATGTAGTGATGCTGAAAAGAGGAAACATGTGGCAGGAAGCCTGCGAGGACCTGCAGGGAATGTAATCTGTGCATTAAAAGCCAGCAAGCCTGTTGCCATTGTTAATGACTATCTCTCATGGATGGAGGATGCCTTTGGGAGCCTAGAGACAGGGGAAGACCTCTACTTTCAATTTCGGTCCTGTTACCAACAGCCAGGTGAAAACTATCTTCCTATCTTCACAGATTGGAACCATCCCTTCAACTGTGCATCCGCCATAAAGGCACTGAGAGGAGCAAGGATCACCAAGCACGACTAGAACAGGTCATATGAGGTGCCATTTATGATGACTTTCTAATTATGAAATTGAAACTTGTAGACCAATTGGACAGTCCTCCAGAATTCCATCAATTGCTGCGAGAAGTCCGGGAGGAGGAGGAAAAGAGAACTGTTAGAGAGAGGAATAAGATCTCAGTGAGCAGGACCGTTGCTCCTAACAAACTGAAGGATGACCCTTGTCTGTCCACCACTGAGGACCTCCATCAACAGCTTAAAACCCTGACAGCACAGCTCACTGAATTTATGACGAATAAGATGCCTCAGGGGTCACCTAGCGAAATTCTTCCACCAACTTTGACAGAAAGTACCCTCCTTTTCACCCAGGGAGAGGGGACCCCAAGAAAACCTTGGTAACCCTCCCAAGGAAAAAGAGATTCTGCTACTGATGTGGTGAGGATGGGCACAACCGGAGGAACGAAGAGAAGGTAGCACAACGAAAAAGGGAGCATACTGGGAGCCATTACAGTCAGCGCTCCACAAAGTTGTGTTATGAACAGCCTTCCTGGGGCCCATTCCCAGAGGGATTGATAGGCCCAGCAGCGGTAGTTAATGTGATGGTAGAAGGGATTCCCTGTAGGGCCCTGCTGGACAATGGATCTTAGGTCACTATCATTACTAGAGAATTCCATCAGCAATTCCTGCCTCAAGTGAAGATCTATCCTCTAGAGGGATTGGCAATATGGGGCCTTAGCAATGCTAGTTACCCGCGTATGATGGATATGTACTAGTGACTAACTTTTCCTGCAGAACTGGCTGGATGTCTCCAGGATTGTGATACTCTGGCTTTGATTTGTCCTGAGATGCAAAATTCTGATGGCATTCCCATATTGATTGGAACCAACAGCAGCATGTTCAAGTCTTTGGCCACTCTTTGTGGGTGTTTGGGCCAGAAGACCCCAGGCATGGTTTGCCCTCCAGGGCGAGAGCCAACCCTGGGCTCATTCACGATGCATTATGACCATGATAGCTCTGTCGATGAGTCACTAGGGAAAGTTGTAAGAGTATCCAAAGCTGTTTTGTCCATACCCCTCACATGGTATGGACTCCAAAATGGCTTCTCCCCTTTCCTGAACTCCCTGGGAGGGGCATCTCACTCCCTATTGGTTGCCAGGCAGACTCTGAGTTTGCCTTGGCTCCTCCTCGCTGAGCTGCCAGCAGACAGAGCCCCAGGAATCTAGGTGATCTCCTTCGGGGTTACATCCACTAACAATTTATTGCAAACAGAATAGTTGCAATAGAAAAGAGCTTAAAATATATCAAGAATGTATTTTAGTTACTAAAAACAGCCCTTATTGACCCCCTGTTGTAAGAAAAGTGAACTATTGTATCGTACCTTACGGGTCTGTAATAGTCCGATGTTGGGGCCGTGCCCTCTCTCAGGGGCCGTCGGGAGCCAGGCCGCCTCACTACACGGCCCAAATCAGTCTCCAGGTTCTGAAGGTCTCGGGGTTCTGCCCCTCAAGCAGGGGCTGAACAGAAGGCACACGGTTACTGCAATGAGTCCCAGCCCTCAGTCAGGGCGGGGCAGGAGACACTAGGTCTAGGCTCAGATCCTTCCTGCAGGCTGAGCACCAATAAAGTCAATAAACCCCGGCCCTCATTCAGGGCGGGGCAGCAAACCAGTTCTAAGCTCCGGTCCTTGTAGCCGGAGCTGAGCAGTTACAAAGTCAGTAAGCCCCAAGCCCTAGCTCTGGGCGGGGCAGCACACAAGAGTCCAGGGAGCTCAGATCCTTCCTGCAGGCTGAGCAGTGACAAAGTTAACCAGTTAAGCCCAGGCCCTCAATCAGGGCGGGGCACCAAACACAGCAGTTCTAGGCTCAGCTCCTTACAGCAGGAGCTGGGCAACAATAGTCAGTAAGCCCCAGCCCTAGGTCAGGGTGGGGCAACAAACAATAGTCCCAGGGGCTCAGGTCCTTGTCCCAGGAGCTGAGCAACAATAGTAGTCTTAGAGCTCAGGTCCTGGCCTCAGGGGCTGGGCAGTAATAATAGTCTCAGGGCTCAGATCCTTGTAGCAGGAGCTGAGCTACAACAATAGTTCTGGAAGCCCAGGCCCTTAGTCAGGGCGGGGCAACAAACAATAGTTCAAGGCTCAGGTCCTTGTAGCAGGAGCTGAGCAGTAATAACAGTCCCAGGGCTCAGATCCTTGTAGCAGGAGCTGAGCTACAACAATAGTTCCGGAAGCCCAGGTAAGTGCAGGCTTCTCGGCCGGAACGCTGGTAGGAGGGGGAGTCTGCCACCCGTGAGTGGGGTGGCAGGGGGGACACAGGCCCACCCACTCCACTGTGCCCCAGCCCGGGGCCCTAGCAGTGGCGTGGATCCGCCGCGGTCAGTGGGGATCCTGGCCGCAACACACTGACATGGGCACGTCGGTGCCCTCAGCCGCACAGGGGTCGGCTACCCCCGGGCTACACTCCATCTCCCCCTCCTCGGGTACCTGCTCCCCGCTGGGCTCGGCAGCGGGGTCCCATACCATGGGCTCCTCGGCGGGCTGAAGACGGTCTAGGTCGGGCTGCTCCTCCGGACGCGGGTCAGGGCGATGCTCGGGCCGCTCCTCGGGGTACCGGGCTCGGGGCAGGCTCGGCCAGTCCACCTCGGGATACCTGGCTCGGGGCAGGCTCGGTCCGTCCACCTCGGGATACCGGGCTCGGGGCAGGCTCGGTCCGTCCACCTCGGGATACCGGGCTCGGGGCAGGCTCGGTCCGTCCACCTCGGGATACCGGGCTTGGGGCAGGCTCGGTCCAGCGGGAGCCCGATCAGGAGCGTCCGTCCTCTCCGGCCGCTAGGCTCCAACTGAGTGCTGAGGCCGGGCTTTTATACTTCCTGTCCCGCCCCTTGACTTCCGGGGGGCGGGAACAGGTGGCAGTGGCTCCGCCCACTGAGGGGGTTGTTCCGGTTCCTCTCTCTCAGGGGCCGTCGGGAGCCAGGCCACCTCACTACAGGGTCTATATGAGTTTATTGATTCTTCCAAAGTTCTGAGAAGCATCTTTTAAGAGCAGCCAAAAAAGTCAATACCACATTAGGAATGTCATACAGAGTCAAGACTTTTACATTATAAGCTGGCACAGAATTATGCTTGCTGAATGTCATATGTATTTCAAGGCTTCAAACCCAGAGCTACTTTACATACATTTTGATACGTAGTTCCCAAATCAACACCATTAATGACTAAAGCCAAGTGCTCTTCTGGGACAATGCCAGAGTCACAGAAAGAAGGAACTGTTTTCTGTGCATTACCTTCACCCCATATGGAAGATGTCAGAGACTAAGGCTCTGCTGATGTATGTTTGCAAGGCAAGACAACCCCACTTGTCCTTGGTGTTCAACCACTTGGGCAGACACCAGTAATTGATGCATAGGCAGAGGGTGTAACTCAGAGGTCAGTAGGAGAGATGGTCAAACATAGCAATCCTATTCAGAGCAGCTGGTTGTGCAGAAGAGGCAAGGTGAACTGGATTAATGATTGCTATGAGGGGGAAGTAGAGGGAGTTGGAGGTTTGAGTAGGACACTGAGGGCTAGGAAAGAGTATCGGAACAAACAAGGAGTGGGAAATACTAAGTAGAAAAAATCCCAACCGGCTCAGAGGATGGAGGAACATCTGGGCTGAGTCACTGCTGATTTTTGGCAAAGTGAATGGACAAAGAAAACCTACATACATCAGCTACTGCCTCCACTCATCATGCTGTCACTCAATACGCTGAATTCTTCCTGAAATGTACCGTGAGTCTGGCAGTCTGAGGAGATCTAGAGAAGGTTCTACAGCACATTTCCTGCAAATCTCCGAATGAAGAACACCAGCACACCTATCCATTCTCTTCAGATCATGCCTATACATATTCCTCTGCCCTTACCAACATGGAAGGGGAAAGAAAGGGGAGTTACACACCTCTACAACGGAAGCAACAAGATGCAGCAACAGGTAAACCTCTCAAAATCCCCTCTGGATTTTCCATTGTATAGTAGCAAACGGTGTCAACAGCAGTTAGCCGGCAGAACAAAAAAGGAGGTTTTACTTATTTTTCTGGTATATCTATAAGCCATTTTAAGATTAATATTAAAGGATATACACATTAAATAGTTGACAGAACACAAGGCATACTGATTATTCAAGGAATAAAATGTGACTATTATATATAGCACAATCTTCCTACTCGGTTTTGCAGTAATAATCTGATACTGATATGAAATGCAAGTATTATACAGTACTCTGAAATCCACTGACAAATTATCTTTAGTTGTTTAATGCACACAATGTGGTTATGACAATCTTTCTCTTGCTCCCTTCCTCTTCACTGGGTTTTGTACATCACGAGTGGAATAACTATGCTCAGACAGTGATATGCTGGAAGATTGTGGCATCTGCTTGCTAATTATATACAATTTGTTGATCAGTGTTGAAAATGAATTAATGGATGATATATGCATGGCATTTATCTTAAGCTATTATAAGTCTGTATTCATGTGAATAATGAATGAAGCAACACAGGATTTTGCCTGCAGTGCTACAGGATAATCATATTAAATCCACATTTTAACAGTTTATTCTAGTAAGTTAAAATGTTTTCAAAACAAATGCGAGTTGTTATTAAACCAGCTCAGTTACAATACCTATTCACTATTCACAAATGTTTGTTATTGTAGAATGCATCTGTTAATAAATGCAACAATGCAAGACAATTAGATTCCAGTATTTCTAATCCTTCAAAACTTTTCTTTTTAAGCCTATTCATGTGGGAGGGGAGGAAGGAAGAAGAGAACAGCCCAGGAAGGCTGTGGAGATCATACCTCAGACCAAAACACTGACTGCTACCTAGAAGGTGCAGTAAAACGAAAGCATTTTCAATTCTAAACCTCAATCGCAACCTCTATCACCAATTTATTTTTCTGCTCTGATCACTTGCAAGAAACACCATCACTGCAGACTATTAACTTATAAAATAAAAATATTTACATAGGTATTCTTAAGAAGTGTTCCCTGTCATTCTACTTCTCTGAGGATAAGTACTGAGGGTTTTCTGGGAGTCCCAAGACCACTTTGATACAAAAGCTGCTTTTAACTGGGGGCTTCAACAGACACACGTTGGAGAACTGAGGGCTCTTCAATGCTTCCTGCCTTACCTTCTTCTGTGAAGGCTCTGCCTCAGATGAAGAAGTGCTCAGCATTGCTGTCTTCAAGCACTGGACCTTAAGTAGGTCAAGAGGCCATGTCTTGGTAGAGGCCTTTGCTTCAAAGGTGGCATGGCATGCTTTGATGAGGCAGGTCCACTAGCTTACGCTGATACAGGCTGAGCCTACAGTAAGCTCCAGTGTTCAGCTGTCTTGGCTCACTCAGTTTTTTGTTTCATGAGTTTGGCATGAGACTGGCTTGGAGAAGTTTGAAGGGGAGATTTAAGGAATTTTCCATGGGGCAACTCAAGGAGGGCTTAGATGTGCTCCCCATGTTTTCTTATTGCTCAGTGTGACCGTGCAAAGCACGTTTGGCACTGTTGGGCTGGCTCAGAGGCCACTTCAGTGAAGGCATTTGTCCCTCATGGTTGTGATTCCACCATGCTAAAATGCCTGCAAGCCACTAAGCAACCTTCTTCCTTAGTTGTAGACATTTCCTTTTGAAAGGAAAGTAAAATGATAGAGGGACAGCAGAGCACTATGCACACACAGAGCACCCAAGTATGCACTGAGGAGTGAACACTGAAACTGCTGGCACTGAAACAAGTGTCAAATAATCAAAATGCTAGAAAAAACACTGGTGCAAACACAGGCAGTGAAACACTGAACCACAAACCCCACAAGCGATAAGTCCCAGAAGCTGGAAATGGATGACAGGGGACAGATCACTTGATGATTACCTGTTCTGTTCATTCCCTCTGAAGCACCTGGCATTGGCCACTGTCAGAAGACAGGATACTGGGTTAGATGGACCACTGATCTGACTCAGTATGACCATTCTTATGTACTTATGCCAAGATAGGCTCTGATGTGCCAGGTTACAAGTGCTGAGGTTGCAAAACCAAGAAGTATTGAAGTATCAAGGCAGGTGTTTATCTTCCTCTTCTAGACTCATAGATTCATAGGGTTGGAAGGGACCTCAGGAGATCATCTAGTCCAACCCCCTGCTCAAAGCAGGATCAATCCCCAAATTGCCCCCTCAAGTATTGAACTCACAACCCTGGGTTTAGCAGGCCAATGCTCAAACCACTGAGCTATCCTTCCTCCCTACTTTGTTTATAAGCTCTTTGAGGAAATGACTGCCTTTTCATTGGGACCTGTTAATGCTACTGGGATACAAACAACAAAGTTCTGAAGCCCTGGAAAAATGTAACAAAGTGCTGGATGACTGAGGGCATTTAAGTACCCAAGGCAAAAGCCACAAAACATTTACATTTTTGAATGGACAAGACTATATAATAGGGGTGAATCTAGAAGATACCAAAATGCTTTGCAGGGACCTGGGGATAGAAGGGAAACAGTGACTGAGGATTTGCAACCCTGCAGAGAGCTCCTTTATCAACCATAGTCATGAAGGATCTGACTGGAGTGTTCCAAAGGTGGTAGTTAAACTTAGGTGGTGCAGCATGTTGGCCATTAGGATCCTGACTTTTATTTCATCCCACTACTAGTGCCATCACAGGACAAAACTCTGTCAAGAGTTTGGTGAGTTCCACTAGTCTCCTGTTTGAAAACTGAAATCCATACACCAGAATCCTGGTAGATGGTAACCGGAGGGAAAACTACACAGTACAACTAGCCCTTATGGTTTGTGTCAGAATCTGAGTTTTCTCAAACTTAGGTGGAGTTTAAAGTCAAATTTTAGAGCATATTTTATTAAATATGAAACTATGCAGAGAAAATTTGTTTTTAAGTGCTATGAACCACAGCAGTCAACAAATCTCACAAAAGGCTTTGCTATTACAAAACATCCTAATTCCATCTGTTAACACCAGATGAACATAAAAGTGCTGGGCTTACACTACATTAATTAGTGTGTATCTCAATAGTACCTTGATAAAACTTCACACTTTGGTTGATCATACAGACTATCTGCAAAGCACTCATTAGGTCCACCTGGGCTGACTAAGAAAGCCCAGATGAAGAGATGGCCTTTTGTATCACTGCAGGCTTTAAAAGGCTTCCATTTTTCTCTGAGAGAAAGTTTCATAGCAAGTCAGTGGTACTGTAATTTGCAAGCCTGAAGAAATGCACAGTGGTAATGAAGCAAGACCTGCCATAACATGCACAGCAGGCAATAAGGGACTCCTGTGATTATCTGAAAGACAGCTCTTCACTTAAACATTATACAAGTGTGTCATGAGGACATAAGAATGGCTATAACGGGTCAAAACAATGGTCCCTCTAGCCTAGTATCCTGTCTTCCAACAGTGGTCAGTGCCAGATACTTCACAGGGAATTAACAGAACAGGGCAATTATCAAGTGATCCAGTGTTAGCTTCTGGCAGTCAGAGGTTTAGGGACACCCAGTGCGTGTGGTTGTGTCCCTAACCATCTTGGCTAATAGGCATTGATGGATCTATCCTCCATGAATTTACCTAATTCTTTTTTGAACCAAATTATACTTTTGGCCTTCATAACACCCCCTGCCAACCAGTTCCACAGATTGACAGTGCGTTGCATCAAGAAATACTTCCTTATGGTTGTTTTAAACCTGCTCCCTATTAATTTAATTGGGGGACCGCTGGTTCTTGCATTGTGTGAAGGGGTAAACAAGACTTCTCAGTTGCATACAAGACAGTTCCATGAACAATCTTATGCCAAGAACTCAGCTCATTACAACATTATCTGACCAGCATTGTGAGACAAGCTTTTGTTTGCCTTCATCTAAAGAAAACCAAGCTGTACATTTGTTACTGTGAGAGTCAGGCATAATTCACTACCAAAGATACTTTGTATTTAAGCAAAAATGGCTCTAAAGGAAGTGTGTAATCTACTTCAGAAATATGTATAAACTGTTATTGCACTATAATTTTAAGGCCCTCTCCACCTCTTTTCATGTTTGCACAAACACTGCAGTAACTAGGCACATAAAAGCATTTATGTAAAATTAAAGGCGCAGCATACTATTCATCATCCAAGAGGAGTGTCTACTGCAGTGGAATCCTGTGCTTTAACCGTACTACTGAGATTCATTTGTTCTGAAGGAGTGCTGCAAAAGCAATCCTCGAGCTGCTATCAATAGCTCTTATTATGAGGAGACCGATGAAGCAATGCCAAATTGCTGTGTTATCTGGTGCTGTTGAAGTGCTGCTCTGCTGCCTGCAATTCAAAACCATGCTGAAACAAAAAGTGAGAGAAGACATGAACTCATGGTTGACTGCTCAGATCTGCATGTTATATAGCGAGGGGTTCTGATGATTTTTCCTATAAATTAACAGAGGACTGGAAACAGTAAATGAAGATCAGACTTGCTGTTCTTTTATACTGAACAGCATGTTTCACCTTACTTCAGTGACTAGTATGTTTACAAGAGAATGGACAACCCTCAGATATCCACCCCAAACACATCGCCAAACTCATCCATCTCATCCTTACCATAACAATTTTACATTCAACCACAAACACTTTGTCCAAACCATGGGAAGAGCCACGGGTACTGCCAACCTCTTCATAGGCCATCTTAGAGAAGAATTTCTGGACAAATGCACCACAAAGTCAATGATATACCGAAATACATCAATGATATTTTCATCCTCTGGGCAGACAACAAACTCTCTCATAGATTTCCACCACAACTTCAACAACCATCACCCATCCATTAAACTTTTTTCTGGAACACTCCCACACTAGCATCAACTTCTGTGGTATCATAATCAGCGTCAGCAATGGAACACTACAGACAACCATATACAAGAAACCCATGGATCAACACACATCTCTACATCAATCCAATACTACCCCAAACACACCAAGAAATCAGTGTTCTATGGCCAGACACCTTTAATACCACAGAATACGCTCAGAGCAGAAAGTCCAAGATAAACACCTTAACACACTTAAAACCACCTTCTCCAAAGAACGATACTCCATCAGACAAGTAGATCACATCATGGAATGGGACTCCCAAATACCCCGACAGAACCTGCTTCCATTCAGAAATAACCCTCCCCCACCCCCTGACTGCATACCCCTAGTTGTCACCTACCACCCCATACTAGAACCCACATAGGGTATCATCAAACTACAACCCATACTCAGTGAGGACCCCAACCTGAAAAATCTTTCTTGAACTCCCATTTCTGGGCTTCAAACCAGCACCGAACCTCTCCAAGCTCATCATCAGAAGCAAGGTCCTCACAGACCAGGACACACCGACTTAAAGTGGCACCAGACCATGCCAGAACAACGGATGCAAAACCTACAGACAGATCTCCCCTGCTACAATGATCAATACCCCCCACACCACACATTTCAAGATCCATGGATCCTACACAAGCTTATCACAACATGTGTACTTCCTCCAGTGCTTTAAATGCCCCAGTAAATATGTGGGTGAAGCCAGACAATCAGTATGCTCTTGAATGAACACACATAGGAAAATGATAAAAGACAAAAACACCCTATCATCTGTGGGTGAACACTTTTCATGAAGTGACCTTTCAGTCCTCATCCTTAAAGAAAACCAGCACAACACTTTCAGAAGACAAGTCTGAGATCTTAACTTCATAACTCAGCTAAGACACTAAAAATCATGGACTGAACAGATACACTGGATTTATCGCTTATTACAACAATCTGTAACCCACTAATCCCCTCTTTTTGTCCTATGACTACTGCGGTGTTAACGGGCCTACCCTCTACCCTGAATGGTCACTTACAGCATGTGCTAACTACTTATGCTAAACAGTCTGTCCCACCTTACATTTAGCTGAGACACTCAGAGTACCTTTCCCAGACCCGAAGAACAGCTCTATGTGGCTCGAAAGCTTCTCTCTCTCACCAACAGAAGTTGGTCTAATAAAACATATTACCTCACCCACCTTGTCTCTCTATAGTTGAAATGCAACTTCTGTGTAAAGTGAACACACTGAGAGAAGTTGCTTCCTAAAAGGAGGGTATGTATGTCTCCTTTACCTGTTGTACTGTTTTGTCTTTAGACAATACATCTGGCTAAGTCTGGTTATTTGGTCTCCTGAACATTTTAAAGAATGAACTGTGAGTGCAGTCAAATAATTGGCTACACCTTTGAGTCAGTTGGTGCCATTGTTTATTACCCATAATATTTACCAACTGTCTGCTTATATTTAAGATGCACTTAATTCTGACTTTCCTAACTCATAATTTCACTAAAGACCAGTCTTGATGTACTGCAAGCTCCTCTTCAGCACCAATCCATTAGCTGGTCCTTGATGGGCAGCACACTGTTCTTTTAGTGCACTTTAATTAGCCATGCAAAATACATGGGTACACTGGAGGAGTAAAAGTGTCAGAAATGTAGAGATACAGTGCATGTGTGGTTTTTTACACAATATGAGGGAGAAAGATGGTGGGGAACCCCACTTCGTTTTCAGATGTCAAATGCATATCTGGTACATAAGTTCCACAAATTAAAGTAATCTGAGTTGGTTACAATTCCCTGTGCAAGCATACAATTAATAAACACAGGAATAAACTTTGCCATGCAATTTGTGCTAGCACTCACTCTAATTTCCCAGACAGCCACAGCCTCATTACCTCCAGATTTGTGCATCTCATTATGATGCTGACACTGGCATTTGTGTGATTAGTGCTGAAATTACAGATTCATCCTCATTTAGTGTGGTCTTTATTGCTGTTAATTAGGCAACAAAATGTGAAAACTGTTACGACATTTTAATTATCTGAATGCAAGGAGATTTTTATCCAAAAAAAAAACAACAACCCAAAAACCCACTTTGTGGAAACAGTTGGTGGTTCCAATAGAAGCAACTGATTAACAAAAGCCTGATGATTTGCTGTGCCATTAGGTAATAGTTAAGATGACAATATTTTCACTCATCCTATCTGCACCTGCCAAATTGTAGTTTTATTTTCTGTAAGTTAGCAGCCTAATTAAGTGAGAGAATTTTTTTTAAAAAAAAAGGAAACTGGGCAATTAATTTGATGTGATACTTTGTAGCAAGTTTCCCTGATATTATCAAAATTGCCATATCTGTAAACAGCTAAATGTTAATGTTGATACAATATCACTACAAAGAAAGGAATGTGGATCGGTGAATAGCTTCAATTATGTGAATTTACTTCCATGTTATTTATGAATTAATAGGAAAAGGAGAGGTTGATTACCTTGTTCAGTAACTGGAGTTTTTTGAGATGTGTCCCCCTATGATGCTCCATGTCAGGATGAGCATGCGCCTGTGCACTCTGGATTGGAGACACCCCACACTCTGGTATGAGGGCATATAGAGAAGGGCAGATCTACCTCCACTCCAGTTCCTTCTCAACCATGAAAGTCCAATGAAGGACTCAAAGGCAGAGGGGAAAGGAGGCAGGTAGTGGAGCACCCATAGGGACACATCTAGAAGAACTCCAGTTACTGTACAAGGTAAGTAACCTCTCTTTCTTTGAGTAGTGTCCTTATGAGTGCTCCACATCAGGAGACTCTGGAGCAGTACCTCTACCACAGAGACAGGTGCCAAGGAGGTGGATTAAATATACACTGTACAATAGCATTCCTGAAAGCCACATCAGCTTTGGAAGCAGTCACAAAAGTGTCATGGGAAAACATCATGTACTAGAGACCAGACAGCTGCCCAGCAGATGTCTGCAATAGGTATGTTTCTCAGCAGGGCAACAAGCATAGATTGAACCTGATGGAGTGAGCAATAACTCTCTGAGGAGGGTGAACTCCTGAGGCTTTGTTACAGATTAAGATGCAATCCATTTGGACAGTCTGAATGGAAATTGCCTGTCCTTTCAGGCATTCTGCAATGGAGATAAAAAGTCTAGGTGAAGCCCTAAATGACCTAGATCCATCTAGGTAAAAGGCAAGGGTTGTTCTTACATTCAGGGTCTGAAGGCTCATTTTTTTCTCTTGAAGAGTGAGGCTTGGGTAAAACACCAGTAAGTGAATCTCTTGGATGAGGTGGAATTCTGAGGAAACTTTAGGAAGGAAGCGAGGGTGGGTACATGTGTCACCTTGACACAACAGACCGCCGTGTACAGTGGATTAGCCATTGAGGCTCCAAGCTCTCCTACCCTCTTGGCCAAGGTGATGGCTATGAGGAATGAGGTTTTCTGAGACAGATGGAGGAGGGAATAGTTCACCACAGGTTGAATTCGTTGGAATATTTCCACTTCTGCTGGTAAGTTTTTCTCATTGTAGATTTTTTTTGCTATGAAGCAGCACTGTTTGTAACTCTGGGAAATGGTCTAGTTCTATACTAGAAAGCCACCTATTAGCCACACCTTGGGGTGAAGTGCCAAGAGGTTTGGGTGGATGGTGGATCCTGACTCCTCAGTGAGAAAATTCACTGTCAGAGTAAGGTGGAGAGGCAGTCGTAGAGACATGCAAACCAGCTCTGCAAACCACACTGGTCTTTGTCACTACAGTGCTATGAGGATGGCTAATCTTTGTTCTTGTTTCAATTTGTTCAGAACTCTGACCAGTGTGTGTGGGGGAGGGGGGTCGGGGACACACATAGGGACAAGCCTATCAAGTTGTGGCCATGCCCTACCTTCGAGCTGAATCGTCTACACTTCACAGTGGATGAAGTTGTGAAGAGATCTATCTGTGGATGGTCCCAGATAAGACATCTCTCTTGGAATACCTCAATGTTCAGTTCCCACTTGTGGTCAATGCTGAAATGTCTGCTGAGGGAATCCACCACTATGCTCTGTAGTCCTGGTAGATAAACCGCTGCTGAGCTTTGTGTGTGGTATGATATGTACCAGTGCATAATTTTTATGGATTTGGCACATAAGCACTGAGAACTTGCTCTTCCTTGCCAATTGATGTAATACATTAATGCTAGACAACAGTGCAGTGTTCTGACTGAGGCATCCCTAATGTGTGGAAGGAAGTGCCACCAAGAATAACAAAGGGCTCTGAGCTCTAGTACGTTGATGAGAAAGATCACCCCTTGAGGGAACCACTTGCCCTGAGCTGCGAGGTTTTGCCTATCAGAGGCATCTCTAGTGATGAACCTTGTGGGAGGGGACTGTAAGAACAGAACTCCTGCACACAACTTCTGTAGACCATTCCACCAATTTAAAGAATCAAGAACCCTCCGGGGTATGGACACACGCTTAGATAGTCTCTCTTTGTTGAGGGTGTAGATGGTTCTGAGTCAGGCCTTAAAACACCAGGAGTGTAGTCTTGCCAAGGGTTTCACAAACGTGCTGCCTGCCATAAGGCCCAGAGGTTCTAGGCATGCCCTTGCTATGGTTTATGGGCTCTGTTGTATTGTTGAGACAAGTGTGGACACAGTGTTGAATCTGCCCCAGGTCAAGTATGCTCAGGCAGTAGAGGAGTCCAGAGTAGCTCTGATGAAGTCTATTTGTTGGATGGGTGTAAGAGTAGACTTTTCGGCATTGAGGCGGAGGCCCAGTGAATGGAACAGAGATAGGGCTTTGTCATCTGTGCTTTACTTTGACAAATGACTGACCTTGTAGTGGCCAATCATTCAGGAAGGGAAAAATTATTATTCCCATCTGACGCACGTTGGTAAAGACCTTTGGAGCAGTAGGAATGCCAAAGGGTACGATGCAATACTGGTAGTATCTGCTCACCACAAAACATAGGATATATGTGTGAAGGAAGCCTGGAAATAAACATCCGGGAGGTTGAGGGAGACAAACATAACTTCCTCTCTGCACCAGGAAGATTAAACATCTAGGGGTGCCATTCTGAACTGTGGAGCGAGGACAAAGGTGCTTGGTGTCCTGAGGTTCAGAATTGGTCTCCATCCCATTTTACTTGGGGACCAGGAAATATCCAGAATAAAAGTCTTTCCCAACTAAGTCCAGAGGGACAGGTTCGATAGCTCCCAGTGCTAGGACGGATTATACCTGGCTCAAAAGACTCTTGTGAGAGGGGTCCCTGAAAAGGGAGGAGGGGAAATGAGGGGGCAGAAAGGAGCTGAATTGGATGGAGTAACCTGTAGGTGTCAATTCCAGGATCCATCTGTCTGAAATGAGGCATTCTCAGGAAGGTAGGAAATGGAAATGACAGTCCCCATAGGGCTGGAGGGGGGAGATATGTGCAGCATAAAATCTGAAGTAGGAGAGAGTTTGTGACCCTCAACCAGTTTTTGAGGGTGTTGTGAGGATGTCACTGACTGGGAGGTTGCAGTAGTAGACAGTCCTTTCTGAGAGAATGTAGAGAGCCTGGGCTTCTTCCTGTGAGGCTCATCCATTTTCATGGACTCACAGTGGACAGGGTGAGACAGTTCAGCTGTCTGTGACCTACTGTACTTTCTCTTTGCCACAGGTGTATAGATGTTCAGAGATCGTAGCATTGCCCAAGAGTCCTTAAGAAAGTGAAGGGACCAGTCCATGGTGTCGCTGAATAACTGGGGTCCCTCAAAGGGATTTTGCACCTCCCAAGACAGATCAGAGGACTGCAGCCAAGAAGCTCTGTGAACAACTACTGCTGTAACCATGGAGCGAGCAGCTGCATCAGCAGCATCTAGTGAGGCTTGAAGAAATGCCTTGGTAATTGTCTGGCCTTCTGTTATGAGGGCTTGAAATTGCTCCCCCTGGTCCTCTGGCAGGTGTTCAATAAAGGATGAAAATTTGGAATAGTTTGAAAATTTTTATTTTACCATCAGGGCTTGGTAATTGGCTACTCAACTGCAGCGTGACAGAGGATTAGCTTTCTCATCCCAGAAGGTCCTGTCTTTTTTGTTCTTTATTGGATGGAGTAGAGTGGAACCGATGTTGTCTGTTCCATTCATTGACTGCTTCCCCAACCAGAGAGGTGGACATACGATGGAAAAAGAAATATTCCGATCCTTTGAGTGGGCTGTAGTACTTTTTGTCCACCCATTTCACATGTAAGTGGTATAATAGCTGGGGTATCCCACACTGGAATATGCAGGGGCCAGGAGAGCATAATTGATGGACAAGGAGATTTTGTGCTGAGGAAAAGCATGAAGAATGTCCAACAAGGAGTGTTATATCTCCTCCAACAGGACATGTAGGGTCTCCACTATATGCTTTGTACGGTCTGGAAGGCTTTGAAATGGTCAGTATAAGATGGCAGGGGAGGCCTGACAGCCTTGTCTAGAGGAGGGTGATTTGTGGGAAGGTGATGCTGCTTCTTTCACAGGAGGCTCTGCTCCATGAAAGATCCTGCAGCGAAGAAGAACCCAAGAGTGGTTGCTGTTGCTCTTGATGTGCCCTCTAATGGATGGGACTCAGAACAATGGGTCACCAGAGGTTTCAATAAGTGGGGAGTAAGGGAAAGGGGCAGGATCCCGCTCTTGTCCTTGCCAGGGTGGAATGCATACCCTGCTAGGAGTTTTGTTGTTAAGGTGTGCCCTGAGTGAAGGAGGTTGAAAAAGGGAACCCTACATAGACACTTCCAAATCTGATGAGGTGGCAAGTGGAGGGGCAAGTGGCATCAATACTGGTGGTTGAATCAGTACCAAGACCTGAAAGAGGTCCTGTAATTGCATCGGTACCAGAGGCTGTTGATAGGACACCAGAGTTCTGAGGACTGGATGCTATGACAGAATTGGTGGGTTAGAAATTGTTGAAGATGGCAGCAAAGAATAAGTAGGCTCCAGCAGGTGAGATGGTATGGTGGCCAGTAGGCACTGGAGCAAGAGCATTTGTCCTGACTGCGGGAACAATGCCTATCTCAGCACCGATGGTGATCTGAGTATGGTCTCTGGCACCTATCAGGTGATGACGATGGGGAGGATGACCCCAACCTGGATCTCCAGTGACAGTGGGGGAGCCATCCCTGATGGGTCAAACAAATGACCAGACTCATCCGAAGCTTAACATAGGTGCCAAATTGGTGTTGAAGAGGAATAGAGAACCGGCACCAGCAGTACAGAGTGAGAAATACTCCCATCCTGTACTGCACAGGGCACCGGCATTGAGGCCAAGGACAGTACTGAGCTCAATGATGGGATCTGCTGCCAGGCCAATGGTGGTGCCAAGGGGTACACTCACGTTGAGGGGTCCTTCAGTACTGGGCATGGCATCTGCCTCTATTCCACAACCCGAGATGTGGGTGATGTGAGTCATGGTGCCAAGAAACCAGGCAGCTCTGCAACATGGCCAGAAGTTGCCAAAGGCACAATGGAAGACTAAGTGCTAGAAACTACAGCACCAGGAAACTCCTGACCTAGTGGAGAATAAGGGACTGAGAGGCAAAGCAGGTTTGAAGCTGCCTGATATGCGATCAGCATGTAGACGGTGGGCACTTGTGCAGACGTCACTGGTACCGGTCTCTATATACGCCCCACGTCCAGAACCGAAGTCAATGGTACGGGCTCTCGCTGATCTCAGCATGGTATCAGGGAACAGTTAGACAGACCTGCTCCATCCCATGTGCCAGAAGGAGTACGGTGCTGGTCAGCACTCTTCATAGAAAATGAGTCTCCATGAGCTCTGGAGTGGTCCCAGTTAGTCTTATGAGACCTCTTCCTTGCCACGCCAGAGGAAGGAGAATGAGTCCTCTTCCTCTAGGGGGAAACAGCCGGGTCCAAACATGGAACACTTGCTGGTTCCAAAGGTGACCGCCGATCAGACAAGGGCCTTGGTGCCAAAGCAGGCCTAATGGCCTGCTCCAGAAGGTGCCGCGTCAGCTTTATGTCTCTTGCCACCTAAGTCCTCTTTTTGAGTGACTTACAGATGGAGCACCATTCCTTAATGTGTCCCTCACCAATACTCAACAAGCCCCTTCTGTGGGGAAATTCAGAAGTTAAGGTCTCCAGAGCAACGTTAACTCAGATATGTTTATGTGTGAATATATACTGAATGCATCCATCAGTATCCACAATATTATATATGCAAAATATGACATTACAACCCCACTGTATTATTGCTAATATAGTGCCAGTAACTAAGATATCTGCCATTTAAAATCCCTGCCTACCTTAATCCATGTGGACTAAGCAGCAGGAAGGTATCTATTCTATACCTGGAGAATATGGAAAGTTGAGGATTTTCAGGGAAATTTCATCAGTGTCTTGTTTGATGTGGATAAAGTAATGGCAATCCTTTTCAGCACAGAATTAACTGGCTTACACCGAATGCTGAGTAGACCCTAAGAACTACTTCAATTTTAATTAAAAATAGAAAGTGATTGCTTGAATATTTGGTTTAAACTTACACTGAGCATTTCTAAAACTAAAAAATTACTAGAAATCCAATTTAAGAAAAAAATTCCTCTTACTCTTGATGTAAGAGGTGCAATTTCCCAGTATAGTCCTCATGTCTTAAAAAACAGTTACCTTTTTCGTAATTGGTGTATTCCATGGTGGCATGCTGGCTAGAGTGCTGGAAAATAGCATTTCATCAGAGCCTTTCATTGTCATGAACAGCATTAAGCAGGGATGTGTTTTTGCACCTATACCATTTACTATTCTCTTTGGTGATAGCACATATGCTAGCGAGTATGCTGCTAGATTCTTTCACAGGGCCTGGTCTACACTAGGGGGTGGGGTCGATGTAAGATACGCAGCTTCAGCTATGCAAATAGCATAGCTGAAGTCGAAGTATCTTATTTCGACTTACCTCCCGTCCTCACGGTGCGGGATCGACGGCCGCGGCTCCCTCTGTCGACTCTGCTACCGCCACTCGCTCTGGTGGAGTTCTGGAGTCGACAGGAGCGCGTTCAGGGATCGATATATCGCATCTAGATGAGATGCAATATATTGATCCTCGATAAACCGATCGCTACCCGCCGATCCGGCGGGTAGTGTAGACATACCCAAAGACTGAGACAAGGATATTTACATGCAATTCCACACAGGAGGCAGAATGTTCCATCTCCAGAGACTTTGTGCTCACACTAAAGTGATTGACTTGCTTTGCTGATGACTGTGCACCCATAGCACATACCATTGAAGACACCAACTTCTAATTGACTGCTTTTCTGGATTGACAAAGTGATTTGGATTACCTCAAGAAAACCAAAGTGCTTTATCAGCCTGCTCCAGGAAAAATTTATTTGCCCCCCAAAATCACAGTTGATGACACACTGATTAATACAGTAGAAACATTTTGTTATCTTGGCAGCACTTCATATAATAATGCCGTGGTTGACTATGAAATCAAGCAGCACATTTCTAAAACCAGTTCTGCCTACGGTTGACTTTGTTGCTGCCTGTGGATTGTGATAGGCATTACATTCACACTAAGATTAATATCTACTGTGCAATCATATTGAGCACTCTTCTCATACATCTGTGAAACATGTACACTCTATACCAGGCACTTGAAGCAGTCAGAGCATTTTCACATGCGCTGTCTGCATCTCATCTGTAACATCAAGTGAATGGACAGGATACCAAACATCAAAGTCCTGGTCTGGTGCTGCATGACTAGCATTGAATCCCTAATCATACAGGTGCAACTTCATTGGGCTGGTCACCTCATAGGTATGCATGATACGTAACTCCCCAAAGCCACATTTTATGGACTGTTGAAAATGGGAGTATGTACACTGGGAAGCCAATAAAAACAAAATAGGGACACTCTCAGAGCTCATCTAAAAGCTGGACAAGTGGACCCAAACACATGAAAAGCTGCTGCTGCCACCAACAGATCAAGATGGCAGCAAGATCTGTTGGTCTGTGGTTAGCGCCATCGAGACTAGCAGAACAGAAAATGCCAAAGAGACGCGTGAGTGAAGAAAGCATGCCGTGGCAAAAACATGCGCCCAAGTCTGCCCAACGTGCAGACGTATCTGCGGATCCCTTGTCCGATTACATTTGCAAAAGATGACACACTGAAACAAACTGACTCTCACACGTGGACTACAATGGGAAACTCCAACACTTAAAAGTAATGCCCATGTAATTCACAATCCACATAAGTCAATAAAAGTAAAGAGACAGTCTCATCAACAATAACACCATTGTTATTCAATATTTAGTAGATGGCAATGACCACTACATTGAATATAAATCAACTGAATTGAATATTGATCAATTAAAGTGTTGATTTTTTTTCAGGTTTTAAGTTAACCAAACACAAATCTTCAACTAACTAATAAAGGAAACAATTGTAAACATCTAGTGTACTTCTGTGAATAAAACTTACTTTTGTCTAAGCAGCTCTCCAGTTAGCTGAAGTATATAATAAGTCTGTTTTTAAGCAATAAGAATACAGCAGATCAATAGTACAGCTATCATTCACACAAATGGATCAGCAGCCATCAAACAAAAATACTACATCTATATTAACCACTGATAGACTAGTACAGAAATTATTGTGATAGAACCAATGGCTCTGGCCTTCAATACATTCATCAGTATTGAAATGGTTACGCATAGAAGTCAAACCTATAAGAAGCTCAGATCTCTGGATAACAAACTTTTGGTTAAAGAGAGTTCAGAAGAGCAACTGATAACTTGAAGGACTTCAGAATATTGCTTAAGGAAAACACCTGCAGCTCTTCTTCACAGACTATTCAAAATCAAACAAAACATTTTTTTTCTCATTTAATATCCACTATCTGCTTTTGTTTTCATATCCTTGAGCTTGCTAGATTGTGGTATTTCCAGTCATTTCAACATCAGAAGGGCAAATATCTACCTTACTACTAAAACAAAAAAGGAGCAAGACATGGAAAAACTAAATTGTCTATGTGTCAGACAGGATGCCTGGCTGTTGTGAGGCAATTAAAATAAAACAAATTAATAAAGGGTGACTTGATAGCTAGGGAGATATACCCTATTAATTAAAATCCTAACTAAATCAGTAGTGACCAGTGGATGTTACAATAAAGGCTATTTAGTCATCTCCCAGTAAGTCACTTGAGTTTAGTAGTTTCAATCCTGATTCCACTGGATTCACACACAAATCATAATTCATACCATCTCTCGCCCTTTGTCTTTTCTAATTAAATCACAGTCTCTTCAGGGCAGAGACTGTCTTTTACTATGCGTTACATAAGACCTAGCACAAGTCCTGATCTCAATTAGGTTTTCTAGGCACTATCATAAATACAAAAATATAGTCAATGGAAGCTACCAAAAGGGATTATATTTGTCTCCTTTATTCTTTAGTAGTTCAATTCACTGTGGTCAGAGAGCTGCTGTCTCATCTATGCTTACAGATCATGGGGATGGCTTAAGAAAGGAGCTTCAATTTTCACTCTATGGGCCAGATCCTTGGTCTATCTAAGCACTCAAGTCTAAACCACCTTTCCATTACCCTAATCCTGAGGCCTATTCACTTTGAAACATAACTTAAAGCAGCACTCAAGACAGCTCTAACTTGCATCAGCAGTTAGTCTCCTAGTAAACCTTCTGTCAGGGGATCACCAGAGTACAATGCGCTCTTGTCACTCTCCACTCTTGCCCCAACCCCTACAACAGGACCAGAAGCAGGTGGCGTAGACATAGTTATGTCAGCTTTACACTAGTCAGTGATTCCACTTTACACTATTCAGTGATTCCACCATTTGGGACAGCTTTCTGGCTGCATCAAGGTATCTGAGCAGCACAAAGCATCTGGAAGATGAAGGAAAAGATTTGCCCTTGAGTTATCCAGAGGTCATGATGAAAATTAGCAAGCATGTGTTGCCAATGGTGATATACAGGGCAATTCAAGTTGTCTGGAAGCCAGACAAATGAAAACAAAAGATGAGATATTGCTGAACAGAGAGGCTTCAGCCAACCTTGCTTCACTGTCAGTGGGCCCCTGGACATAAAATAACGATATGTAATGGAATCATCAACTCCAAAGATGGTACAGCACAGTATAGTCTACTGCATGTCTGCAAAACTTCCTTTGTGTAAAGAGCCAAGACACATGATACAGCCTTCCAGGTTCATTTTTGGGATCTACTGCCCTTTTATGGAACATTTTGCCAAGCTTTAAATATACTTTATTTAAAACCTTTTCTACCAGAATCTCTAGAAGATTGATTTACTTTGTATGAAGAGGGAAAATGAAATCACATTTTTATTAAAAACTATAGCAGCCCTTAAACAATGGTGGAGTTCTCTTCCCCAGTGTCAGACACAGGAATAGAGTATCCAAGAGGTGTTCATGCATGTATATGGTTAGAACTTGAGACTTTTGAGAGTCATACAATCTCCATAAATAAAAATGCCATTCAACTTCGGAGATCCCAGAGAACTTTATAAACTACATTACAGTACCACTGAAATGAAGTTTGAGGTGGAAGGCAGTATAAGAGGTCAGTCCACAGAATAATAAAGCACAGTGCAGGAAAGACATTTTTCCATCAGTGACCATGGGCCAAACTCCTGCTCCTAAAGAACCAAAGGATCTTCAATGTTACACAGACAGGATCTCCATTTTCAAGGTCTGGGGGGCAGCCTACTATAACCTGAAAATACTAGCAAGTTTGCCGATTATGAACAAAGATACCAAGGTACACAAAAATAGGAGACAATTAATATAGTTTGGGAACACAGGATTTTTCTGTAACATGATTAGTTTTTGACAATGTGTTATATTGTTAAAGATACCAATGGTGTTCAGTGGATAAGATCATTAAAAATAGTCTGTATCACAGTTCCCTGGTCAGTTCTACTCTTTCAATTTGGGTATATAAAAGCACACGTGACAGATAGTAACTATCTATGAATGTAGTCCAAGAATTAAGAGAGTACACTTAATTAAGAACCAACTTTACAAAGAAAAACCCAGCCTCCTTTGCAGATACTTCATTGAAAGCCTGCTTCTCAGTTTAAAACTGTAGTAAAAGATTTTGGTGCTTTTTTTTTTTTTAAATCAAGAAGTAAAATCACACTAAACCAAAAATCCAATGGGCAAAGGCTTTTCTAGGTTTTAAGTAGCAGAAGACAAAGCTGTGGCTAAATAGGAACGGACAATTGACATAGTACTAATTTGGGACAGATGCAAGTCTATTTTCGTGTACATCACATGATTTACCCAGTCTGAAGAATCACAAAATATTCAATCCAAGCTTTAAGTATTCTGTCGAGAAATCTTCCCTAATGATTTATAGGATTGTATCACAGAATCCCTGCAATACTAACATCTGCGTCCTCAAAATTGTGCCTAAATTTACACTGAAACCTAAAGTGTCTATAGTGGGAATTATATACTAGAGAGAAACTCCTTCCTCGTGGGCATTATTCTGCAACTGCCACTTACCTCAGGTTCCTGAAGACAAAAACAGATATTGTCATACTGGAACAAACCAGCGGTCTAAGACCAGTACTGAACAATATATTTAAGGTGCCATGCTATTAACCTCTTTCTGTTCTGTGAATTGATCATTTATTCCTATCAATTCCTTACTCATTTACCTCTTTCAAAAGAAATTCAGGAGACAAAGGCACAACTTACTTGGTTTGTCCCTCTGTATTATATTTCTATTTACTTGGAGACAGTGGAACAGTACTGTTTCTATTGAAAATATTTCTTAATGTCCATCATTCTTTTTTATGTTTTTCCATCCAAAAAAAATATTCAGCTGTTTTATTTTAATAAAGGGAAAAAAGACTAGTGAGAAAAGCTGAACACTAACAAACAACTCTACACAGAATAATAGTTGTGATGGAAAAACTTATTTTGGAAAAGGGAACTAATGCAAACTTTATGCATCTTTAAAAAGAAGTTATGCAACGCTAGAGGCTGTGTCAGAGAACTATTGCCCTCTCTAGAGTTATGAAAGACTAATTGCCCTGTGAAAGCCTATGGATTCTGTCAGGAACCTAGGCCTCCCAAGTGTTTAAAGATGAGCACTCCCCTTCTGTCCCACATCCCTTTGACTAACAGGGTGTAGAAGTCACTAAAGCATAATAATACATACGTTTTTAATGTATAAAGCACCCCTAGAAAAAGTGCTCAGTTCTGAAGAAAAGGGAGTGACAGAAGTGCACAAAGTTCTCTCCCCAATCTCAGTGCACAAGCAGCAATGGTCAGCCCAGGATCCAGGTCTATGTGCAAGTTGCCAAACATATGATAGTTACTATTTCTCCATAAACATATTATTATGTACATGGTATTGTTTATTCACAGAGAGCAACTCAAATGACAACTTTTGTTGAAATAATTTAAAAATGGTTTTTGAATGCTTTAATAAAAAGGGAATATAATCTCAAATCGTTTGGAAAAATCACCTACTTGAACTTTAGGTTAAGCCTTCTTCCTTTCTGCGTGCAAGCTATGGCTTCTGTGCTAGGTAAAAAGATGAAAGTGATCACTAGAAAAAAAAACAAAAACAGAGCTCTGAATGTGAGCCACATTGGAAAGAGTGTGATAAATATCTTTCCCCTCTTTAAGACTGAACATTTTTCTTTACAGCTACAGTAATCAAACTGCAATTTAATTTCATACATTGAAGCACTAATCCATAAGAAAGTTAATAGCCTGAGAAGCCCAGTTTTCCTCTGGTAATGATCCATTTTGAAAGGACTGTTTCTTTCTACAAAAACACCCATATTGATCTAATAGTTTTGGTTTTGACATTATTGGCTAGACTCATCATGGACTGCAACAAACGAAGAGACTAAATTACAAAAACTGGTTATCTGAAAAGAATGAATGAATGAATGATGTATTTGTAGGAGAAAGTTTTCATAACAGTTCAAAACCTAGTAAAACAAGGCAAAAACAGAGCTGTAGCCACGGTAGTGCAGCTAACCTAGGAACAGAACCTGGCTCCTTCCAGGCACTAATGCATCCCTATGATACAGTAACTTTAAGTGATATTGTTTGATTTTTGCTGGGGAAAAAGATAATTTATAAAAAGGTGGGAAAGGCGACGTATCTTTAAATCTGCATTTTAAAATCACCTTACTCTGCCCCGTAGAGCATCAACTAAAAAATGTAAAGCATCCCACATTTCTTCACTAAGTTAAAAAGACAATTTAAAAAAAAATTTCTTCATGTTTACTGGAAATGTTAGAAACACTTCTTCACGTGCAAAAAACTCAGAGTAGCAGCAACTGCATCTCAAGAGTAGTTATTAGAAGCTTGCTAGAAGCAAAAATCACCTTAGTACCTTTATTCAAGTATTTCTCCCCTCATTTGTTTTACTTAATAAATTATAGATTCCAAGTCAAATCATATACATTGTGTTTACAAGTATACACACATCTGAAGACTAATTATATGCATCAACAACACAGCTGTATAGCGATAGCTTCAAGAAATCTCATTTCAAAGATATACTCAGGATCACAAATCATTGGCACTGAAACAATTATACTGATTGTATTTCCATTAAATAGTCTTTATGCCTAAATTTTACCCCACACAGTGGTACAAATTTATTTACTGAAAAACATTTTTTTTTCTACAAGACTGTCAACTGATCCACTTTTGAAGGGCAATACTATGGAGGTATCTATCTTTCCACCCCACCCCGTCAAAATTTTGTCATCTGCATTTGGAGGGTGAGCAGGACCCTTTTTTTCTGGAATGCAAATAGGACTAATGGAAAAAAAAAAGATGAGAACAGGAAGATGGCAACAGAAATGGAGAAGAGATAGGACCAAGCAGGGTTGATGAGGCAGGGGATGGAGGAGGAGGAGGAGAAGAAAGAGAAACTTCTGAAAGTAAAAATACATGAAGTGAGAAAATTTAAAGAAAACTTGAAAGAGCTTTGGAGAAAAAACACATTTTAAGAGGATTAATTATTGTAGCAAAGTTATCCTAAGGAATGACATTGCAAAAAAATTCATTAAGATATTCTGTAGATGGAAACATGAGGAAAGGAAGAGAAAATAAAGGAAGAAATGCCAAGCGAAACATGGTTTTGACTCTGACTTAATAGTGGTTTGTTGATTTTGCACCAGAATATTGAGAATTCCCAGTTTTTGACAGGGGAGTGAGAGCTCCCCTCTACAGTAAGCATCATCTTCCCTATGTTGTAATCCGCTGTAGCTTCCTGTCATATTTTGCAAAATCCATGCTTCTTCCCTCCCGTTGGACTTTCCAGTAAAGTCCAATTAATATGAACAGCATATAACATCCCAAGATTATGAGTTTCAACATAATACCAAGCAACCCTCCTTTCCTGCATTACACTTCCACGAAGTAAATAAAAAACAGAGTTGACAAGATCCTACCAGCTCCTTTTGATTGTTTAAATAATTTAGGTATAAATCAACCTTTGTTCAATATATATTATTGTTTGTATCTATCTTGCAATAGTAACAAAGTACCCTGGTAAGAGGAAGGAAGGCTGATAATGGTAACTATGAGCAGCATATGGGTTAACTGCAGCTCCTGTAAGCAGCCCTGTAACCTTTGTGGGATTTTTTTTTAATTCTTCTAGCCCTGATACTCAATGGATTATAACCATTATTTCATGCTTCTTCTGACAACCATATAATAGGGTTATTTCTCTTCTTGCTTGGTTATTACCCCTCTTCAGTGGAAAGACACCACTACACACAAAACTGTATAAGGGTATTATGCTTCTTCTACAATATAGGCCAGTTTGTGGATTTAAGCCACTTGCTGCACCAGGGGAAGAGCTTGAGTAGCACCTAAACAACAGGGGGAGCTCCTGGATAAATTCTGGCTAATTGCTTTCTCAGCCAAATCACCTACGGGTGGGAGAGGGAGCTTCTCGGATGGAAGCCAATGGAATGGGAGTAACACCACCCTTTATGCCTTGATTCCTCATGCCAAAAAGGCTAGTCACAATGTGGATCTATACCTGCAGTTAAACATCTCTCTAAATATTTACTTATGCTTCGGTGAATTGGTATAGATATTGAAAAAATCCTTCTATAAAATCTAACCCCATTTATTAAAATGCCTTCACTAGTGTGTGGAGATAATCTTCTACATTAGTAGTGTTCTATCTGCACAATTGTGTTTTGCAGAATACTGTACTGAAAAACATTCTATTTTCTTACTGTAGGTACTTGTATTCCCATTTACAATAAAAACTATTTTATTCAGCATATATCTAGATTAATACAATTATGTTTACCTCTAAACGAAGAAAACACATCAAGTTACCCTATCAATGTAGGCGAACTGGGCCAAATGAGGAAGCGGCTATTAACTTTTGGAAGAATAAAAGCTGATGCTTCCACATTAACTTGCCTTTTAGGATTTCTAATAGCCTGACTCTAGCCTACTATACACCTGTAGGACTGACATGTTTCTAATGAGAGGTTAATTAAACTAATCTCTCATACCACGGTGAAACACAAGATCGGGAGTTGGGGAGCCTTCTCTGATAACATCTGGCTGCATTCCAGTTTACTTTCCTTATTTATGAACAAATTTCCATCAGGTGTTCCATTTCTTATTGCAAACATGAAGAGATTAGGGAGAAAAGGTCTCGGTAGTAGCCAAGAGGAGACAGTCAACAGTCAAAACTGCAGGAAAAGGCCAAATTAAAATTAATTAACCTTGGCATCTGTCAAGCTGACAGATCGCAAAATAAAAAATGACTCAAAAATACAGAGCACTGCGAGATGAATACTACTGTTTCCTTACTATGTAGCAAATTATCTTGTGAATCAATTGTCCTCATTGCTTGAAAAAGGGACATTGTGGATGCCAGCGACACCTGACAAAGTGGTCTGATGCTGATGCAATCCAGCTGGGTACTTTTCCTCACTAAAGCTCTCTCCATCAACCTGTATTTGGTACATGAAGAAAACACACTTTCCCTAGTCCCTCTCCTGTTTTCTTCCCATAGAGATTCAGTCGTTTCAACATAGTTATTTATGAAGAACAAAGACTAGAATCAGTCTTGCAGAGATCTTGTGGAACAAACCATGGCAAGAAGTTGGAGGACTATATGGCTCTGATGGAATCTAGAGTGTAAAATTGCTAAAAAATTTTAAATACTAAGTATTGAAAGGTGTTGGAGCAGAGAGTCCCTTTGTTTTATAATTTATAACAGCACCTAGCACAATATGGTCCTGGTCCATGACCAGGGCTTCTAATCACTACCACAATAAAATAATATTCATGAGAAAGTTTGGTTGAAGAGAAGGTAGGCTCTACTGCTTTCTCCATGAAACTCACTCCCAACCCACTTCCTTTCTCACCATCTTTGTAACTGATTTTTCTTCAATGCCTTCACAAGCTTCCTTTTCCTCCCTCCATCCAGTATAGCACCTTCCCTTTTCCTATATCCCACATGTGGTTTCTTTTATCTGGTTCCTCACTACATTCTCCCCTCTTCGGTCTCCCTTCCCTCCTGGCATCAGACTGAGTCCCTGATAGGTAACCCATATTTATATAGCTTCCACACAACAAGACCACTGCTGCACAGCATTCTTTCAACCTGTTGTCAGAGTGGAAGGGCAGGGCCTGGAGCAGGGTACACCCATCTGCACTTTTCCCATGTACTTCAGTCAGCAGAATGTCAGACACTCTGCAGAAACACTTCCAGTAGTGCAGGAAATCAATAAGCTGCACTCCACCAACATTAGCCACTGTAATCAGTGGATGCTAATCCCTGCAATATAATAGGGAAGGAAACATTTCATAACCCCTGGTTCATGTCAGTCACCTAAACTAGGAAATAAACAGTGTTTTACTTGCATTGTGTGTTGCATCTTTAATTCACACCACTGGACAACCTAACAGCAGAACTATCCTGGACAATCTGGGACCAGGGCCGGCTCCAGACCCCAGCGCGCCAAGCGCGCGCTTGGGGCGGCATTTTGCCGGCAGGGCAGCAGGCGGCTCTGGCGGACCTTCCGCAGTCATGCCTGCGGGAGATCCACCGGAGCCGCGAGACCAGCGGAACCTCCGCAGCCACGTCTGCAAGAGGTCCCCCGGAGCCGCGGGACCGGCGACCGCCAGAGCGCGCCCCGCGGCGCGCCACCCTGCTTGGGGTGGCGGGATTCCTAGAGCCGCCCCTGTCTGGGAAAGCCAGAATAATAATCCACATGACCTACCAAGTATTAACCCTTCATTGAACACCAATGCCCCATTCGGACAGTAGCATTGCTGTCTTGACAAGCAGCAACAGATATGCAAGGTCTTGCACGTGAGCTTTCCAGTTCAAGAGAAGTCACTGATGCAGAGCATGGGTATATTCTGAGTGTACCTTGTTTTATATACACATACAAAACAGCCCTGGAACTGAAGTGATCAAACAGGGAATCTCAGCCAAACACCAAAGCCCAGTTCCCAGGGAGAAACTGTGCCTCAACAACTGAAACTAACCAGATACCAAGGTAGAGAGCAAAGTATCCTGGTGCTCACACCACTTTCCTTCTAAAGCCCACTGTTTACCCAGAACTTTGCAAAACAAACCACCACAGCATGTCTTCCCAAGACTGAACAGCTGTTCTCATCCTAAGAAGAGGTTGGAATATTAATAGCACCACCAGTGGCACCAGGCAGAACAATACTAATACAGTAAATCATGAACAGATATGCTTCTAGGATGCATGATTGAACTAGAAAAAAAAATCGATTACTTCTATCCCAGCTGAACACTGAATGAAATCCTACAATGGTATATGGTGCTCTGAGGGATCTCTTATTTGGTTGGTCCTTTCTTATGTTTTAATGCTTTAAAACAAATAAAATGGTCAGTATTTGAGAGAAAGGAATATTTATGGCTTTTACAATGATCATATCAATCCCGCAAACAAGATTACGTCCCAGAGAGAGAGAGAGAGAAAAAGAGTCAAGAGTTGTCTTAGGGCTCTGTATATTGTCCATTACCAGAGTATCTAATCACCTGCATTCAGGATGCCATGGTGATTAACAAGTTCACAGAAAAAGCAAGCACAAGCCAATCTAATATGTAGTTTAAAACTAAGTTCTTTATCACAGGTTATGCTATCTGAGACAAACTGCTACAATAAGACAGTTCTTGAAACAAAAAACAAACTTATAAGCAGCGCCACACAGAACATGAGATACAGACAAAGAACAAATATTTTATTAAGCTTATAATAGTAATAGTGACCTTCAGCCCAGGTATTTCCTTGAAGTTAATGACCAGTTGCGGACTTGAGGCCCCGTGGAGCATTACTGCTTAAGTATGAATATTAAACATTGATTTATACAAATCAATCACATATGGTCATTTATCTGTCCTAGGAAGATGAATGACGCTGTATAAATCAGTGATATGGCGTATAGACTCTGCTCAGGATTGAATTAGTAGTGTGATTTTTAAACTGGTTAATTTGAGGGGCTGGCTCTATGCCTAGTATAAGAGTTTGAGGGGGCACAGCTCCAGCACCATCTGAAGCCGTGGGGGGGGTCACGTACAGCCCAGGCCCCAGCCACAGCCAAGGGGAGTGGGCGGGGGCTCAGAGCTCTGGCTCCCGCACCCACTGCAGCCATTAGGGAAGGGGGAGTAAACAGGAGTGGCTCAAACCCCAGCCCAAGCCGCAGGGGCGCATGGCCCTAACCGAAACTGCGGGTGCACGGCCCTGGCTCCAACTCCGGCCAAAGCCATGGGGCAAGGGAACACAGCCCTGGCTTCAGCCACAGCTGCTGGGGCGCACACTCCCAGCTCCAGCCGCAGCTGTGGAAGGGGTGCACAGCCTCGGCTCTGTGACTTCCACGACTAAATCATATTCTTCATTATATTATATATGCAGAGCGACATCATCTTTATTATAAAAGGCAGAGCAGGATAAGAATACATATAATGGCTCACATTCTGACTTCAAGGAAGTAGCAAGGGTGCAATTAAGGGCAGAATTTTGATTTGGACTTATGAGTCTAAATAAGTGAAGATGGTAAATATAAATTTAAGTCTTTTAAAAAAGATTTTTCATATATTTGGGCACCAAAGAAAAACCAGAACAGCTTTTAAGCGAAAAATAATTAATGTTGATAGATGTAGTGTGTAGAAGTAGACAATTTCCAATAACCATTTTTCAAGCAAGCAGTTTGATATTATTGTCACTAACTGGTAAGAAGTTGCATCAGTGAAAGCCACTAGAACTTTTAAACACTTGATTTTTTAAAAAAAAACTTGTGCTGACAAAACTGAGGAGAGAGGAAATTACATGCTACAGCCTTTTAAGCCTTAAAGTATAGAATCTTATTATGTGGAAGTCATAGAACTGATTAAAAATACATCGCTCAGATTTCAATTTCACATTTATCAACTTGAATAGGAAAGTTTGTAAACACCCTTTATTTTCCAGTCAAAATCTAAACACTTTGGGTCAGAAAATCAAGGGTATAGTAAACAGCCACAGACAACTGTTAGGTTTCTGCAAGCTACATATGCATTAGCTCCACAATGTGGGTGTATAATGTATAAAATATAAATTATAAGACAGAATCACAGAATATCAAGGTTGGAAGGGACCTCAGGAGGTCATCTAGTCCAACCCCCTGCTCAAAGCAGGACCAATCCCCCACTAAATCAACCCAGCCAGGGATTTGTCAACCTGACCATAAAAACCTCTAAAGAAGGAGATTCCACCACCTCCCTAGGTAACCCATTCCAGTGCTTCACCACCCTCCTAGTGAAAAAGTTTTCCCTAATATCCAACCTAAAATTCCTCCACTGCAACTTGAGACCATTACTCCTTGTTCTGTCGTCTGCCACCACTGAGAACAGTCTAGATCCATCCTCTTGGAACGCCCTTTCAGGTAGTTGAAAACAGCTATCAAATCCCCCCTCATTCTTCTCTTCTGCAGACTAAATAATCCAGTTCCCTGAGCCTCTCCTCATAAGTCAGTAAGGAATTAGTCAAACATCACTAGGAAATGAAACCAATGTCATTCTTTCATAAGTCATTTAGAGTGCCATAGTTGTACAAGTATCTAAATATAAGAATTAAGGGTAAAGTCTAGCCATTAAAGTTATGAGAAGAATTTTACTATAGTGCCTCCAGGTTTTCAGTTAATATGGAGCTTATCTTCACACAATACCATGAGGGTGTCTGAATTAAGTTTATATCGATCTAGATAACTGGTCTGGAAGATATGAATGATGCAAATTAGATTGAAGCACATAGGAGAGAAATTTAAGGCAAATGAAAATGTAGAAAAATAGTCCTAGAAATAGCTGAACTACTGGTATATGGAAAGAGGGCAAGATGGGAGTAAAAAAGTATTAGGTACAGAAGATATTATGGTTCAAGCACGTCTTTGTGTTTCGTTTCTCTCAAAGGACTAATATCCATGTTAAAATCAGTTTTCCCTCCTGGTTCAAGATTTAGAATATTTTGCTAACCATGCTGCATCCTATTAATTCATACTTTCTAAACGTCTTAGTAAATTATTCCCAAATGTAATGATACATTCAGCTGAATCGCATTTCTCAGTGAAAGAAGCATAAGCTTAGAATCTGGGGCCTCACACAGCATTCTGAATGAATTTAAGTACTTGAACTGAAAAATCTTAATGGAGGAAGCAAGTTAATTGTCTGAAGAGTGGTTACCATGCTTTTGATGCTAATAAGCAGCCTATTTTGGGGCTAGTCACAATAACTTGGCAATGTGTCTTTAGAACATATTGGTATGCAGATAAAGATTCTCTCACATTAAATACTCTAATTTTCATATGTGCAAGCTTAGTACTCATAATATCCTTAGTTTGATGGGGTTTATCCACTTTAAATTAAGATAATTTTTAACAAGTCTTCACTAAATGGGGGGAAAAAAAACTTAGCAGGAATTTCTATCCTTTTAAAAAAATGTATTTCATGACCGTCAAATAACCCTTTTTGAAAGAAAAGTCACCTGTACCTTTAAGGATCCCCTCCCACCCCCAATACACAGTAAAAGAAAATAGTGATGTAAGGTTTAAGGATGGTGAGATCAAATCATAACTGATTTTCTCAACTCTAATTTAAGAAGTCAACCTAGCTTTCATTTGGTCTCAGCTTTACTTTTGTATTACTAATGCCTTTTGCAAAAAGCAAAAGATTTGAACTTCTATCTAGGGTATTTAAAAAATCTAATTAGAGTTATTCAACGTCATCCCAGACAAAGGACTCAGTGCAAGATTATTCCCTACAGAAGATTCCTGACAGTGGGATAGACCGGATAATCAAATTCTAATAGAACTTGTTCCACAATCCAATAGTTTTATAATGTAATTCCAACATCCAAAAAGCCCGCATTCTGACTAGTGTGCTAGTGGTCTTTTTCACTCAGATGAATATCTGTACAGAGTGGGTTTTTTTTTAAAAAGGCACTGTTAGATTATTAAAAAAGCAACAAGATTATAACACAGAAGCAGGAATCACTTGATTTTCTTTCCAACAAGCATTAATACTAACACTGCATATATGATGGAGTAAAAAATAAAATCAAAGATTGGAGTTAAATATTTTTCTCTCATTTATAATGATGATTAGGCAGATACTTAACATTCCAATATCTTTATCCACCAGATGATCATTTGCTTGGTCTAGTCAACAGTTGTGAGAAATAAAGGATAATTATGATAAGCCTTATCATTTAAGTTATGTTCACTGATAAATCTACATGGCTTCATGAAATAGCCTGCATTGCTTTTAAGCAGAGTTTTAATATTGCCTATAATAGTTACTTTATTCACTGCTTGACCTTTTATGTGGGTGAATCACTTTTGATCAGGCGGCACACCAAGAGAAGCTGAAAGAAGTGCTGTGTAAGGCGTCATTTTCCTCAGAAGGCAGAATGAATTAGTGTTAGCCATTGAAAGTCTAAGTCTGGACTCGCTTAGCACGAAATAGGGAGAGTTTTGAGGTCATCTTTAGAAGAGCAGTTTACCCACCTCAGTTTCCATTTAGGATGTGCTTGCACATTTAGGATAGCATTTATCCTTATCAGTAATACACAAATAAAAGTATTTATTTCCTATTTTCAGCAGAACAATTCTGCTAACCAAGAGACTCAGGTCCAACAGTCTCCATATGCAAGTCCACAGTAACCACGTGAGTTTTATCGTCCCTTTGATCATCACATTAATATAAAGTCATTTTTTCCTTATGGTTTTTTTTTTCCAAAATCTGGGTCCTCTCATGTGTACAGTCAAGCACAAAGTTAACCCTCCATGCAAGACTGAAATCTATATAATAAAAGTCTAAAGAACCCTTTAAAAAAAGTACAGTGTTGCACATGTGAAATCTCTGTACAAAGAATCACAATATTGGAGTTACACAGATAAATGAAGCTCCAAAACGATTAAATATATTAGCGCACACTAATGTTCCAAACCCAAACACAAGGAGCTCCAACATCTGATATGAAAAAGTTTCATATTACTGTTCTCCCTGGGATATTTCAAGACATGACAGTTAATATCAATTCTATGCTGTACAGTTTCAGTATGGAAAACAAAACAAAAAACAAACAAAAAAACACCCACCTTGCTACCCTCCCTACAGGTCATTTTAACACTCAATGGCCACATCCATCTAAGGGCAGGTCAACACTACGGGGGAAAATCAATATAAGATACGCAACTTCAGCTACGTACCCTAAGTGTGAAGTTAATGTGGCTTTGTTCTATAAGCAGTATCCAACCCTTGATAATGCTGGAGTGGGAAACAAAAATCCCAGTCAAATTTTGGATCAGGTAAGGGGTACACTACAGGCCCTTTGACCCAGCACCCCACCAAGAGCCTTATGCCATAACCTGCAGTAACCCTGGAGAACAAAATAAAACAAAACAATTTTTATAACTGTCTCCAGAAAAAAGCAGCATTATACACTAGACCACAGTAGAGATTCACACTTACAAGGTATGAGTAGAAGAAAGAAAAACAAGACAAAAAATAACATGAATAAACCCAAAAGAAAGATTACTTATCTGTACAGTATCTGTGTGGTCCCTATCTGTATTCCTCTCAGGTGCGCATGTACTTTATACTCCTGAGATTAGAAGATTTTCACTGGTCCATGCCAGCGCTCTGAAATGAAGGCATAAGTGGCAGCATGGACTGACTGACTGCCTCTCTATGTTTTTCTACTGTGAACAGCCCTAGGATAAGGTTCTGAAGCAGAGGGGTAGGAGGTGGGGAATGAAATACAGATAGGAACCATACAACTTGAAAAACTCCAGTTACTGTACAGGTAAGTAACCTTTATTTTTAATTTGAGTGATGGTGCCTTTGTGTATTGCACTTGAGGTGACTCACAAGCAGTATTTATTGAGGAGAAGTGTGTACGGAATCTTGCTCTACCTCTGACTGGAGGAATGCTCTGCCTATGGATTCATGTGCTGAATAAGCTTATACCAGAGCATAGTGTTTGGCAAAGATGCGAACAGAGCTCTACAGGTCTCCAGAAGACAGACATCTCAAAGTGAATCTATCGCTGCAGCCTGGATCTGGTTGAGTAAGCCCTCAAATCTTACAGGGGAGGGGTTCACAGTTACCTTGTAACAAAGCTGGACACAAGCCAAAATCCATTTGGAAAGTCTGTGTGAGCAGATTGCTTCCCCTCTGTCACCAGATCTATAGTTTGGATATAGATTATAATTGATTGCTTAACACAGAATAGCCCGGCAGGGTTCAGCCAGATCAGCTACAGCATCAGAATTGTCATCAGTGTGAGAATCTCAATGAGCAGATGAGAATCACTTAATTTTGGAATAATTTTTGAATCATCAATAATTCTATTAGCACAGCACATAGAACCACAAACATAGCACAGCAAACGAGTTAGAAATAATACATAATGTACAGTACATGTATTATTTACACCATCCTTTTCAGGGAAACCCAAAGTGTCAGTCATTATCCTCATCATCATCTTGATCCTCTTCATCATCATTGGTGTCTCCCACAGCACACAGGCCAGGTAACATTTTTTCTAATGTGTTACGCTGACACCCCTTGTATCTTATACATATTCATGAGGGTTTCAGCCCCTTTTTCCTTATCTGAACTTCCACACCTCAGTTTTGCTGAAGTCCCCCATTTCCTATAGGCTAATTAACCATTTAAATCAAACTCATTAGCATTTATGTCAATTGGTTGCCATAAAATCATGACTGGTGTGGAGAAAGTAAATAAGGAAGTGTTATTTACTCTTCATGACCCAAGAACTAGAGGTCACCAAATGAAATTAATAGGCAGCAGGTTTAAAACAAACAAAAGGAAATATTTCTTCAAACAATGCACAGTCTACCTGTGGAACTCCTTGCCAGAGGATGTTGTGAAGGCCAAAACTATAACAGGGTTAAAAAAAGAACTAGATAAATTCATGGAGGATAGGTTCATTAATGGCTATTAGCTAGGATGGGCATGAATGGTGTCCCTAGCCTCTGTTTGCCAGAAGCTGGGAATGGGCTACAGGGGATGGATCACTTGAGGCAGGGGGCTGAACTCGATGTCCTTTCAAGGTTCGTTCCAGTTCTAGGAGATGGGTATATCTCCAATATTTTTTTAACCTATTCTGTTCATTCCCTCTGAAGCAACTGGCATTGGCCACTATCAGAAGACAGGATACTGGGCTAGATGAACTTTTGGTCTGACTCAGTTTGGCCATCCTTATGTTCTTATAGGAATATTACAATCAAACCTTGTGAGTGTCAGTTATACATATTGCCTAAAAATATCCTAAACTGTAACCTGTGTTTGTGGTTTCTTACTTAACACTAATTGACTAATTTTTAATACTTGCATACTGTTATACTTTACCTTGTGACTTAAGGTCACTTATAATATAATAATAAAGGAGATATACCCATCTCCTAGAACTGGAAGGGACCCTGAAGGGTCATCAAGTCCAGCCCCCTGCCTTCACTAGAAGGACCAAGTACTAATTTGCCCCAGATTCCTAAGTGGCCCCAGCTGAAATGATCTCTAGGGCCCACCAGTCTGTTATCAGGTTCCATGACTCCTTGAAAAATTGAAGGCAATTCCCAAATGAGGGGAAGGAAGAGTATGGAGCCAGAAGACTGACCACAGAGTGACTCTCTGCCAACCCCTCAAAATGATTGTTTTCATGTAGATGCAAAAAGAGATGAAGTCATAGCGGGTGCTTCCCTAATTAGGGGGAAAAAACCCTTTATTTTTTTTAAAGGATGGTCTCTTTCGTGGAGGCTCACTGGTGGAAAAAGGTACTATGTGATGGTCTCTGCCAAGCATAGGAGTGTGATCTCCCCTGTTTTCCTTAGGAGTTGAGGTCCAGAAGAGTGAAACATGGCCTAGTAGTCCTTTAACCGGTTAAGGGGCTTGTGGGTTTTTGCACCAAAAAGATTCAGGCCCTGAACAGTAAGATTCAGGCCCTGAAAGATCGATTGCACCTCTCTTGGGATGCCAGAATCTTGGAGCCAGCATGCCAGCCTCATAACAATGGATACTGCCATGGACCAGGATGCAGTATCGGCAGCATCTCGAGCTACCTACATGGATGTCTTGGGAATTAACTGAAATCAGAAATTTAAACTCCTCTCTGTTCTCCTGTGAGTGTGTCAAAGTCTGAAATTTTACTGTAATTTTAAAAGGTCATATCACACCAATAATGTCTTATAATTTTCAGTCAAAAACCACTGGCTGGCAGACAAACAACTCTTACATCCCAATAAACAGAGTCACTTTGGCTCCTTATCTCTCTGTCATTCTTGGCTGCTGATGACAGTTCTTTTCACTGGTCACTACAGCCACTAGTGAGCCCAATACTGGCTGAGTGTATAGCTACCACACGCCGGTGGATACATCTGGTACCTCTTACCTACTTTTACAGAGTTAGAAATTACTGTCACTGATGTTTGCCATGAATGCTAAGCACTATTTAAAAGCTTAATTGATGGGAAGTACCAGGTGCCCAGGCACAAAGACACGGAGAATGTCCAACAGCTTACATGAGGTTTCTTGTACCTTCTCCACCAGTATCTCAAGGGAATTGGCTATATGTCTGAGCAGATCTTGAAAAGCCTGGTGACTTAGGATGGGCCATCCCTAAGTCCTGGTATGGGAAAGAAGTTCCCAATCAGAGAAGAAAATAGAATAAGGAAGGTAAAACTTCAAAAATGATCACAAAAAGTTTCCAATAGGCAGATTATCCTTTCTACATGTAACTAACACTAATGCATACAATAATATACAAAGGGAGTGTAAAAATAAGTTGCACCAAGTCATAGACACCACAGGCGTTGGGCAATGAGAAGGAACTGAATGGCGGTCGAGCCTGAGCCACACTTTATGCAATCAATATATAAAGACACTTAGGGCTCATGTATGGCCTCAATGGACACTGCTGGCCAAAAGACTCTATTTTTGAGCACATGGGCCACATGTGCACAAAGAGTGGAACATATATGGACATGCATCCAAAGAGGATCTGAAATGTTTATAACTGAACTAGCTGAAGCACCAATGTTTCAATACAGCCACACACCAGTTATGTTAGATCACATTAAGGATGTCTGCACAGTTTTGCCCTGCACCCATATCAGTGCTCTGTGTTCCAGTTCGACTGCAATCTTCTTTGAGTTTCCTGGGACAGATCCTGGAAACAATACATTTGGGAAATTTTCAAGATGCATGAAATACCTCTAGAAGCACAGAGGAATTGAAGGAATAAGGTCAAGTTGCCACATTCCCCTGGGAAAGTCCCATAATTCCCCTGGGACTGATGGCAACTCTAAGCTGATTTTGCAAGATGGGGGACAAGAAGAATATACAATTTGGTTAGTGGGAGCTGTTGGTTCTCAGCATCTATGAAAAGTGATCCACTTCTATTTAATTTAGCAAAACAGATTTTAAATGTTCAGAACCATGGAGACTTTTCCTCCATACTGTAACACTTAAAAGTAGGTCATATTCTGATCTCTAGAAACAGGGTCATTTTATTTTAAAAACCACTTCAGTACTATTCAATTAAATAGATCCTGTATAGAGTGAATTTAGCTGTAGACATGTATAAATGGATTATGGTTTAGCAGCAGCTTTACTGGATCAAGTGCGGCAAAACTGGATCAAGTATCAATTAGTATATGCCAGGACAAAACACTGTGCTCTTAGTACAAGACTTACATAGCACTCAGTCTAACAATACTATTATACCTCTGCTCGCAACTATGTAAAATCCCCATTATAATGACCTTCAAGAAGAATATTACAAAGCAGAATTAACATTCTTGACTGTCAAGGATGATCTTAGGAAAGGGAAACATTCTAAACCTTCATAACTTAAACTTGCATTAAATGGGGCATGCAACTTGGAACCTACTTAAATTACAAGTAGTTAAAGATACTACATCAATTCCTGACTCTCCCTGCCAATATCTGATTTTACAGACATTTTTTTCTCCCCTACAAAAAGTGCATCCCCCCCTTCCCATTGCTCTGTGAAAGACCACCACGGTCTTTCAGTTCCCCTGAATATACAGGGGGTGGTGTGGGTGAATGAAACGATACACAAAGTGCTGTCAAATCCACAAAATAAATATGGTGAAAGAGAAAAGTGTAACAAATACTAAGTCACCATATTTTCAAAATCAAAACCAGGACCCTATGTGTCAACATTCTTAAGGATCTCACTCTCTCTCTTACACACACACACACACACACACACAGAGCCAAGTGTTCTACATTCTGGCTCTTTTCTTTGATGGGCTCTACCAGTGTCAGAAAAATCACTCCTGAAGTCATGGAGTAGGTCAGAGAAAGGCAGTGCTCAGTGTCCTCCCTCAGTGTCCCTCCATTTCTCTTCTCTCTATGGTCCCAACCACTATAGACAGGATGGAGTTGGAGGAACAGATGGAGTGCCAGGTCCCCATCCCGTCCCTCCCCACACCTCTACTAGATGGCGGGAGCAAGACGAATTAGCCTGGATGATCTCATGAGACCCATCTTGCAATACTGCTGCCTGATGAGTTATAACAAGGCTTGACCTTGGCCAATGGTTGCTGTGAAACACACACTTGCGATGTAATGAGTTCAACACGCTTATCAGTGCCAACTCTTGCAATTTTATAGCAAATCTCATGATTTGGAATTTGTTTTTTTAAAGTTAACTCCTGAAGTTTGCTCCTTATCTAAAATTGCCATCGTCTCCCATTTCTGTCAACAAGACTGAAGCTACAAACTGCCAAGATTCTCCTGTAGGAAAACGGCAAAGAGTCTGCTCCATCTAAAGATGGTGTCCCCTTAGTCACACAGTGAATCAGGCAGGGAAAGGAGAATGTGGAGGTACAGGGAATGAGATGGCAGGGAGGGAAAATGGATTAGGAAGTGTGACAGAAAACTCAGGAGTCAGGGGAACTTGAGGAGCCATTTTGATTGGGATTAATTAATTAAATGACTGACATGATTCATTTTAGTTCTTCCGGGGCATATGTAAATCTGGGACTGTGCCAGTAAAGCTAGGACATACCATCTCTGATTTCAGATAAAAGCTTAGATGTCATGTTACTTGTAACAAAAGGTAAATAATTCGGACCCAAGTGTGATTTTTTTTTTGATCAGACATAAATGACAATGCTCTAAAACTTGATGTTACCTACATTCACGCTAGATCTGGAGACATCTATAACCCAACTTAGTATAATTATACAGCCTCTCTTCTCTTTAGCTAAAGGATGCCAATGGTCTCATAATGGACACAAACTAAAACTCAGAATCCAAAAAGTTAGCTATAAGAAGGCGCATATTGTACTAACAGGAACAAAATCTAGACCTTTGGATAAGCTAAAACATAAAGCTCTTAAGTGCACTTCTGGAGGAAAGGATTATACAGTACCTTCTTTTTCAAATTAAGGGCCATAGGTCAAATGACTTGCTCAAGTTCACAAAGAAAAAAATCAATAGTAGACAGGAAAGCTACCTAGGAGTCTTAAATCCCTGTTTCCCTCTCTAACCACTAGTCACCCTTCGTACCTTTCAAAAATAAGAACTACCACAAAAACTATTACATTCTGTATACACTTGATTTTATAGCAACTTCTTCAAAAGAATGATGGATCAAATCAGACAGGATTTTGTCTGTGGAATTTTAAAAGAGCTATCCTCACTCCCGCTCTGCAGGTGGTATGTGTTCTTTGATTTTACATTCAAGTTTGCTTTGTAGTAGGTGGGTTTTTTCGCCCTCACTGATACTGCAGTTAATTCCTTGGCATATTGACTGGAAATATAGATTTAGCAAGAAGTTCTCAACAGTCTGGATAACAAGGAAGAAAAAATCTTTAAATGTTCATGTTCACCTCAGTGTCCAGGTTGGTTGTAGTCAGTGGTGAAAGATAGGCGCTTTAATCCAACAACTCTGGAAAAACGTGTTCTGTGTAATGAGGGATGGCTGTCTGAAGCCACAGGCTTCAAAACCTTAATACCGAAAGTTAAAATCATGAATCCATATTTAGACACCTAAACAGAAGTAGGACTATTGAGGTTGTTTAGTATTTCTGAAAACCAGGACATGTAGGTGTCTAAATATGGATTTAGGAGCATAACTTTAGGCACCCAGGTTTGAAAACTCTGGTCTCAAATGATAATAGACAAGTACACCTATCCCATAAGCAGACGTCTCCTTCAGGACCAACTGAATATTTGAACCTGTGATTGAAGTGTTCAAACAAAAGGAGCTTGTAACATGGGCTTGTGGGACTCATTTTTAACATACACTAAAGCATTGGGTGATGGCAATTCCAACAAAAGACTACTGCTTGCTGATTTGTTTTTAATACTGTATATAAGCGAAGAAAGATGGCTACGAAAAAGTAACGCCTGCAAAATTATTAAATTGACAGAAAACTGGAGGCAAGAGATCCATCACAGTGAAACTTTTGTAGAATGGCAATAGCCGCCAAGGCACAGCCATCTAAGGTCAGTACTACAGCCTACTGTCCTTTTCGTTCTATTGTGGTTTGTTTTTAATCAACTGCTTTAAATTATAATCACATGAAATGATACGGTTCAGTGACTGTGCGCTCCCACCTTATACAGGAACCTAACAAATTACAAACAAATATTCCTTGCTCACTACATAGACATAAGCAATTTAACAAAGTGTAATTCAATTAAAAATTAAGCATTTTGTCATCCACTGGTTAGTATAAAATACAATATTTGCAGGCCACATTTTTAACATTTTCTATTTCTTCCTTTAAGAACCACAATACATTTAGAAGCTGCAGATTTATTTTTCTAAATACATCTGACAGGAATAAATATTTCTGCACATCTGAAGTTAAACATTCCTAGTTCAATTTTTCTATCAAAGGCTACCAGAGAATACAGTAAGGCTGTGAAAAATAAAATTAGATTTCAGTTGACAGAATAGCTATGTACAACTGAATGATTCTAAAGGATGCTATTAAAGGGTTGTAATACATTTTCTGAACTATGAATGATGAAAATTAAGTTATCTTATTAGGAATTTAATGTGAATATAAGAGTAACTGGATTAAGCTCTACTGTGTTTGCATCAATTTTTTTTTATTAATTGTGTATCCATGTTTTAAATCATCAACTCATTTATATTGACGGATCTGGCACTTTCTCATTACTAATGGAAGGTGTCTAAAAATGAAAGCACCAGTGGTAAAGTACCAAAATATCTGTATGTGATTATGGAGACTAGAGCAATCATGCATGCAGAAGCAGACTGAAGTATTCAAAGACATTCAAAGGAGCAGATAAGCAAATGCTAATATCCAAGACAGATTGAACACTGATCTCACTTTAAACAGCCAAGCAGGAACTGGGATGACTATGGAGATTGTGACCTGGGTTAGTCAAGATAACTAGAGTGATCTGCGAACAGCTGTGGGAGAATATTAAAAATGTAGAAAAATGTAGAAAAATAGAGTAACATACTAAATACTCCCAATCAGCAGTATTTCCATTCTGTTGAAACCTTAAAACTTGTAAAGATACCAGCAGAGTGAGGTATGCATTGCTTCAGTGCATCCTCTAAATTCAGTGTAAAGAAAATATCAGAACTAAAGACATCTTTAAAACACCTAACAGACCCCCAATATCTGGCCAAGGTGAATCTTTAAGGTGAACACAAAGCTCCACAAAAGTTCAGGTGATAGAAATCAGCATATAGACCATAGCCCTGCACTATTTGTGTATTTATATTACTGAGAAAAATGAAGAACCGAGGACACAAATCACTTCTCTCCTCTCATCTCTACTCATGGCATCAACAACATTTGAAAGACAAATGAAGCATCATTGAACTGGAGCAGTGGTCCTGGCTGAAGAAATCCAGCCAGACTGCTGTAAGCATGTGGTGAGAGAAAACTTTTGCTCTGAATTCACTAAGTTTGATAGGTTAGGTATTAGTTTACATTTTACCTTTTATTTCTTTGTAACCAATTCTGACTTTTCTGCCTCATTATGTGCAATCACTTAATATCTATCTTTCTGTAGTTAATAAACTTGTTTTATCTAAGCCAGTGTATTTGGATTGAAGTGTTTGGGAACCTCCATTTGGGATAACAGGGTTTGTGCATATCATTTTGTATTAATGAAATAATGGACTTCCTATGAGCTTGTATTGTCCAGAAGGAAAGAGCAGGACTGTAGAAGACACACATTTCTGGGGACATGTCTGGGACTGGAAATTTGCTGGTGTCACTCTGCAATATAATTCAGGAGTGGCTGGCTAGAAGGACTCATATAACTCAGCTGGGAGTAATTTACATGCTAGAGGCTGTCTGTAAGCAAGGCTGGGAGTGGTTGCTCTCACAGCAAAGCCATGTAAAACGCACCCCAGATTGGAGAATTGAGGGGACAACTACCCTGGGGAATGTCACAGATATAACTGGAGATTTGCCATAATATCTCAGATAATTTTAATTAAAGCCATTTTGTGCTGAGCAAAAAAGGCTTTAGTCAAATTTTGCATTATTTAAGTAAGATTGCGATAACTATGCAACAAAGGTAGTGCTCAATATTCTACTTATGGATTTCCATTGAAAAGATTTTAATGCTGAAGACTGGAGGAAAACCTATTAATGTGTAAAGAGGTTTCGGGTCTGGGTTGAAATAGGTCAGTGAGGTTCTGTGAGTAAGCCTGAGATGTCAGTGCCTATAGTGTAATTGTTTAGGTTTTGTCTTGAATAGAAACAGTGGTTGCACTTGGGGTCATACTTTGCTAGCATGTTAGCTAAGCGTAAACTAAACTCATTGATTTTTCCTGTCAAGACAAACCCTTAGAGATAGAAAATTGCAGTCTCCAGTGTGGATCCAGACTGATCTTTCATGATTACATTCACTTAGAAAAATTAAAATAGTGGCTAAAAATTTCAAACAGGAGCCTTACTTTAGATTCCCAATTCCATATTTAGGCATCTGAGGGTGGGCTTTTCAAAAGCAACAAGTTACTTATCAGCATTTAGGCAGTTATGAAAATTCCACCTTTAGGAACATCCTAAAGTTAGTCTCCCATTTTCAAAAAAATTAGCCAGTGCCCTTTCACCCATTAGTGAAAACTTTCAAGCCAAACACCCTGGTCTAAGGGGCTTGTTTTGCCACTACAGAAACAAAACAGCTTTCTCCATAAAGGGCTTGGCTACACTTACAATTTGCAGCGCTGGGAGTTATAGCGCTGGTCATGCAGCTGTGTAGGGCCAGCGCTGGAGTGTGGCCACACTGACAGCTACCAGCGCTGCAGTGTGGCCACACTTGCAGCACTTTCCAGCGCTGTATTGAGAGGTGCATTGTGGGCAGCTATCCCACAGAGCACCTCGTCCCGTTTTGGCGCCGTTTTGGTGCTGAGTATTGTGGGAAGGGGAAGGAAGTGTGCGGATCATTCCGCTTCCTGTTTGCCAGCGCCCCGTGGTGCATCGCTTCACATCCCAGCATTCACTCTTTCCGGCAGCGTTTGGCGCCATTGTGAGTGTCTTTCTGTTACTCTCTGTGTGAATCGCGATTTCTGTGGCAAATGGAGCCCGATCTGCTGAGGACTCTGCTGATGAGTGTCACCAGCACAACACGTTTGGCAGTCGAGCTATTCCTTCAGCTCCAAAGTGACAGTGAGGAGTCCGACGATGATATCAATATGGATTTGCCTGCCGCGTGTGACACTACAGTGCTCGTGGCATTCACGGAAATGCTCAGCACCGTTGAACGCCGCTTTTGGGCTCGGGAAACAAGCACTGAGTGGTGGGATCACATCGTCATGGAAGTCTGGGATGACGAGCAGTGGCTGCAGAACTTTCGTATGAGAAAAGCCACTTTCATGGGACTGTGTGCTGAGCTCGCCCCCACTCTGCGGCGCAAGGACACAAGATTGAGAGCTGCCCTGACGGTGGAAAAGCGGGTGGCTATTGCAATCTGGAAGCTGGCAACTCCAGACAGCTACCGGTCGGTCGGGAACCAGTTTGGTGTGGGAAAGTCGACCGTGGGAATCGTTTTGATGCAAGTTTGCAAGGCAATTAATCGCATCCTGCTAAGAAAGACCGTGACTCTGGGGAGCGTGCAGGACATTGTGGATGGCTTTGCACAAATGGGTTTCCCTAACTGTGGAGGGGCGATAGATGGGACGCATATTCCTATTCTGGCCCCCCCCACCTGGCATCAGAGTACGTTAATCGTAAGGGGTATTTCTCTATGGTTCTCCAGGCGCTTGCGGATCACCGCGGGCGTTTCATTGACATTTACACAGGCTGGCCTGGAAAGGTGCATGATGCACGCATCTTTCGTAACAGTGGCCTGTTCAGGAAGATGCAGGCAGGGACTTTTTTCCCAGACAGGAAGATCACAGTAGGGGATGTCGAAATGCCCACTGTGATCCTTGGAGACCCCGCGTACCCGTTACTGCCTTGGCTCATGAAACCCTATACAGGGAAGCTTGACAGGAGCAAGGACCGGTTCAACTACAGGCTGAGCCGGTGCAGAATGACTGTGGAGTGTGCTTTTGGGCGTTTAAAAGCTCGCTGGAGATGTTTGTATGGGAAGCTAGACTTGGGGGAAAGCAGCATCCCCGTGGTTATAAGCGCTTGCTGTACCCTCCATAATATTTGTGAAGGGAAGGGTGAAACATTCAGTGAGGCATGGACCACCGAGGTTCAAGTCCTGGAGGCTGAATATGCACAGCCAGAGAGCAGGGCTAATAGAGAGGCCCAGCACAGGGCTACAAGGATTAGGGATGCCTTGAGGGAAGAATTTGAGGCTGAAAGCCAACAGTAATGTTTGCTGCCTTGCATGGGAGTGAATTGCACTGCTTACACTGTTATTCTATTATCCATAATAATAATATGATTTGTAGTGCCTCTTTCTTTACTGGGCTAAGGTATCTTTCACTATCTGCTATAATAAAGACTGTTTTCAAAGCCAAGAATTGTTTTATTGAAAAGAAAAAAACTTCCTTGACAGACAGACAGACACACAACATTTCATGAACACAAGAGGGCAGGGGTGTGGGTTGGTGAACTGTACAGTCACAAGTTTGCATATGCCCTGTCTGGATTGCTGTTTAATGAATCCTGCACTTCAGGGTTCATATACTGCATGGTGATGGGGGTTGAATGCAGAGGGTAAGGGTGGTGGTAGGTATCAGGGCTGGTTGGGGAACGTACAGGTGTTGGAGACAGCTGGTGGTGGTAAGAACCTGGATGCTGGGGAAAGGTGGTTTGAGCTGACATTGGGGCACAAGGCACAAAGGACGGGGCGGGTGGGAGTAGCACGGTAGTGCTCTGCTTGCATGGCAACGAGTGACTCTATAGACTCCGCTTGGCGCTCCAGGATGCTTAGCAGCCACTCCGTGCTTTTCCTCTTGGCCACTGCATTTCTCTTGCGTGTCCTGCTTTCTTTCTCTCGCCAATCCTTCAATTCCTTACTCTCTCGAGCAGACTGATTAAGAACAGTTTTCAGCATGTCTTCTTTGCTCTTTCGGGGATTTTTTCTCAAATTTTGAAGCCTCTGTGATGTTGAACATCTGGGCAGTCCAGTAGTCAAGGTCACTGTAGAAACAGAAATGACAACATTTAACACGGGCAGCATTGTATCCACTATCTCCAGACATGAATTGTTACACTGAGGGAGTGAGTTCTCATTTAAGCATTCTTTTCCCCACACGCATAACACAATAGAAGCCACGAAATGGTGAGTGAGGAGTGCTTACTTATATGGGGAGAAGTGGGGCTTGGGTGATAGAGGGGAGCTGGTTGCTTCGGGTAATCTGGAGTGCTAGAGGGGTTGAGTGAAGATGCAGATGCAGGGGTGATCTTATCTCCCTATCTCTTCACTAAAGAGTCTCCCAACATTTTTCACAGGACTTAATCCTGGAAGATGTTTCCCTACTGCGAGTCACTAGGGAACAGCGGGGGGCTCTTTTAGAGCAATGTGGATTCCGCCCGGGACCCTATGCGGCTTGCCTGTGTTCAGAAATGGTCCCCCCACCACTGGCAGAAGAGTGGCGCGGACGCGTCACCGTCACTGGGACAAGGGACACAGTGGCTCTGCCTATAAACCTGCGCAGGCATATTGCCCACGCTCTGGATGAAGCTTTTGCTGAGATAACTGAAGCAGATTACCGCGACGTGATAGACCACATCAACGGGCTATTCCACATCTAGAGGCTGGCATGCATGCATCCATAACCCCCCCTCCTCTCCAGAAACATTTCACCCAGAAAATAAAAGCCGCTTACCGGTAACACGCTCCTCTGCTTGTCCTTCTGCAACTGCTGGCTGCTGCGATTGGGTACTTTCCTCCTGGCTTGAGAAGAGCTCTGGCTGCATGCCTCCAGGGAATCTGCGGTTTCTTCCCCCATCCCAGGAGCTTCACTCGCGGTTTCCTCTCCCACCCCCGCCGCCTCCTCCGCCTCCTCCTCCTGTCCCCCAGCCTGCTCAGAAGTATCCATCGTTATCCTGGGATTGGCAGTGGGGTCACCCCCAAGTATCTCATCCATCTCCCTGTAAAAACGGCAGGTCGTGGGAGCAGCTCCGGATCGTCGATTCCCCTCTCGGGCTTTGTAATAGGCACTCCGCAGCTCTTTAACTTTCACCCTGCATTGTACTGCGTCCCGATCATGGCCCCGATCCAGCATGGCCCTTGATATCTGATCAAAGATATCGTAATTCCTACGGCCGGAGCGCAGCTGTGCCTGAACAGATGCCTCACCCCAAACACTGATGAGGTCCTGCAATTCACCAGTGCTCCATGCTGGGGCTCGTTTGCCGCGTGGAGGCATGGTCACCTGTAACTGATTAAAACTGATTGCACTCCACACCTGGCTGCAGCAAACAGGAAGGGGGAGATTTTTAAATTTCCCGGGGCATTTAAAGGGCGGGTCACCTGAGGCAAGAGCAGTAGAGTGCAAACTGATGTGCAGAGTGGCTGAACAGGAATTCTGGGATACCTCCTTATTCCCTGGAGGACAGGTAAAGCGCTGGTGAGTGTCCACACCTGCTGAGCAGCGCTGGATCACCAGCGCTGCACTCCTTATACCCCTGCCGGGATGGGTTTTCAGCCAGCGCTGCAACCAGGGAGTTGCAGCGCTGGTTGTGCCCTGCAAGTGTGGACGGGGTGTTGTTGCAGCGCTGGAAAGCCTCCACCAGCGCTGCAACTTGTAAGTGTAGCCAAGCCCTTAGAGTCCCATGTTAGTAATGTGCACCTTTCCTTTTTCCAATTTAAAATATTTACTTTATTAGTGTAATGGCCCAACCATTCCCAGTTTCTGTTCAAACCTAAGTTAATTGTATCTAATCTGCATATTAATTCAAGTTCAGCTTTGAAGTTTCAGGTTTGAACAGAAACTGGGACTGGGCCATTACACTAATTGAATCTATTTCCCCATGTTAAGTATCCTCACACCTTCTATGGGTCATCTCGATTATCACTTCAAAAGTTTTTTTCTCCTGCTGACGATAGCTCATCTCAATCGATTGGCCTCTTACAGTTGGTATGGCTACTTCCACCTTTTCAGGTTCTCTGTATGTATAAATATCTTCTTGCTGTATGTTCCAGTCTATGCATCCGATGAAGTGGGCTGTAGCCCATGAAAGCTTATGCTCAAATAAATTTGTTAGTCTCTAAGGTGCCACAAGTACTCCTGTTCTTATTTCTTATGTGTGTACAAAAAAAACCAAAACCATACAGGACATTTTCTCTTTATCTGGTTGACATTGGGTTAAGATAACCAAAAAAAATAAAAATTTAAAAAAAAATCACATTTTTAAGTGAAAGGAAGATAGGTTTAAAATGTATTCATTTTCTCATTAAAGAGAGAACTGACAGAGCACTGATCTATCGAGTAATACAGACAGAATTTGTGCAGCCTTCCCCGAACAGTTGCCAATATATCTCAATCCAGATATTTAAAACTAAATACAAGTTGGCATCCTGTTGGTTGTAAAGTGTCAAAAGCATACAATCTACTGAAGACAGAACATCTTACCTCTGCCTGTGTAATCCACATACTTGCATTTCACAAATTAGTGATATAAATACAGAAAAAAATAGGGTGAACTCCTAGCTCTTGATTTGTTTTATGGTACTTTGTGTACTTGAGGATTTATTGGAGCCAGGCCAGAATCATCCAAAAATTGGGTGTCACGGGCAGTAGCAATGCTCATTAGCTGTTTGAAGCTACTTTGGTGATTTCCATTGTGGGCAAGCAGCCTGCTAGGACATACTCAGAATCATTCTCTGAGACTAGAACTGAAGGGCAGGGGAAGGAGTTTATAAATAAAGGAGTGGGAGCCATACTGGAAAATTCAGCAGTGGAGCAGCTCCAGGATCAGAAGTGTTTTTTGTGTTCAAGGGACTCTGCCTGTTTTGTTGGATTTACATTGCAGACTCCCTCACTCCACAGGAGGTGGAGAAGAGGACTAGAATTGCTGCATGCTGTGCAAACTAAATACTGTAATTGCAGATACTCAAGGTGAGTTTTATGAAGCCTGCAGGGCTATACCCTCTACAGGGTTTGGACACCATTCCACAGAGACAGAGAAGGGTAGAAACTCCCTCCTAGAAAGGTCCCCTTGGGAACTGTGTGTATTTGCGAATGAATAATTATATTTCTCATTTGGACTTATTATAGTAACAAGTACTAAAACTTGGGAGGGGAGGACCCTGAAAGTGTTATCTCCAAGAGATTTAATTGACAATATTCACAATTGTTTCAAGGGTTCAGCACAGCCCCACCATCTTTTCTACTCTTGTTGCACCCAAACATTGTAAACAAATCCTAGTTTTTTAAATGATGGGATTCCCAGGCTGATTTTTACACAAGCAGAAGCCAGACAAAAAGTAACACATAGAGAAAGTTCCCCACTCCTTTTGCTCTTATGTTTTCATTCTGGCATTGGCTCATCTGCAGTTCCTGACCAGAAAAGCATTCTTGCTCTTGACATGCCCAATTTCTCCCCCATACGGTGTGGTGGTTGAAATGTAGACAAATATCCAAGGTAGCACATAAATTAACCCATGTCTTCTGTGGAGAAATCTAGCACATTAATCCATGCTAATCTATTTAAAATTTCAGTATTGCAGCCTGCCAGTACTGCAGAGCAAGCACACAAAACATGCAGTGAAAAGGTCACAAATTGAAAATCAGATATCCTGTGGAAGCAATGACATTATAAATGAGCTAGAGGAAATTATAATCCCATCAGAATTCAATAAAAGGTACTGATTCAGTCAAGCTTGAAAAAGGGATGATGTTTGGCAATCTGATGTAGATGTAAATGCAGAGTGAAAGTGTGTATGCAAATATCAGCATTTAGTACATAGCACTTGGACAGAAATTCTAGCATTTTATTTTCAATAAACAAAGAAGCAAAAAATTAAGACTGGTATATTCCATTTATTTATGTATCACTTAACATGTTTCATGGGCGAGAGGCAAAAATTCACCCTGAACTTACAACTCCAGCCAATGAATGGCAAAGTAATAATGAACTGTAAAAGAAAACATTCTGTTTTTGATTTGAAGTCCATTCAAAATTTCTAGTTTAGACATCCATCACCAACTCCACAGACTTGGAAGCAAGGGAAGCTTGCAGAGTTACATTCCTATAAAAACTGTTCTGTGAAGAGCTGCTTTATCACAACTTTTGAATATAGATTGATAATTAGAGCTCTACACAAGGTTACTAAATGACTAAACCAAAAACAAAACAAAAAATGTGTTCAGGCTATGGCATGAAATTCAGAGAACAGATTTCAAGTTCACCATCTATTTCTGCTCTACCTATCCTCTCTTGCAGACAGATTCCCACTTCCACTCCACCAACGATGTTAGCCTCAATAGCTCATTTGGAATTTTTCCAACATGCATTGTGTAAGGAGCAGAATAGGGAAAGTACATGTAAGGAGCTCCCTATAAAAACAGAAAGCCCACATAATTCTGCTTTAAATATCTCCTTCAAGTCCATCTATGCTGTCATGCCTACAAAGCACTTCACAATGACTAGACAATGCGTGTGCTGTGACTACTGCCACCTTGCGCTCCCTCCTCCCTACATCTGTTATATTCACCTGTTGTCTAGTTTTAAACGTAGATTGTAAACTTTGAGCAGGGACTGCCTTATGCTTACACAGTGCCTAGAACACTGGATCCCTAACCTCTAGTTACTACCACAATAATAGATGTATGGAGGTCACTATACATTAATTAAAATTGCTTTGAATCTTTTACATTTTGGCTTTTCCAACTTCTCAAATGATCTTTTGAGAATGATTTTATAGAATGATTCCCTAACCCCAACAAATAAATGAAGGTTGAAACCAGCAATACTTCTCTCTCTAAAAATAATACACTGGTAAAAATCCATATTATGACAAACTGAATTTTCAGTCTCTGGGATCCGCTGTTCCAGATAATTGTTCTAGTTCAAAAGAAACTACTCCTCATGCACTCTCACACTTAAGCTGTGGCTTTTAGAACGACTGAATGGAAGCAGGTCACCTACATTTCTTAATTCATAACTCTGGAGAGCTATTTAATTGGCAACTTCTAGTAAGGAATATGGATAAGTCAATGTCAGAAGTCTCCTTCTGCATAACATCTATGTTAAGTATGTAGTTGCCTATCACCTTGGTATCCAAGTGTCAGAAGATAAATTGCAGATACATGCGATAAGCACCTTTGACTGCTTCACCAGCCCTATGTCCACTAATCCATATTCCCAAGCATTCTGCAGGTTAAGGAAACCAGATCTTGATCTCTAAACAATTTCAAACTTCATCCCAATATTAGTGAAAGACACTACAGAAGAAAGCAAACTAAACTATCTGGAACTTCCTCCTTGCACCATGAGGAAAAAGAAGATTAGTAGGCTAGAATATTAAGAACATTAAACAATCTTTCATGTTTTTTATCAAATAGCAAAGTACATGAGAAATTTCACGTTGACTGGTTCAATTTTAACTAAGTGGAGATCAAAGGTATGTCCAAACCAGGCTTATAACAGCAAGCTACAACCTTCACTATGGAGGAACTCTACTCTCTGTAATGTTTGTTACACAAAGAATACATAACTATAAAGATTTTAACAGCATGAGTAAGGGAGGATCATTATCACAAGCTTGGTACATTAATGATCTCCTTTGGGATATATATCTAAATGATTCATCTACATGTACTCAACTCATGTGTGATAAAATCAAGGATCAATCCCATAGATTCTTATTCCCCATAGCAATCATAGCTCTCCCAACCCAGTCAGTGCTAAAAATGTATTCTTTCTGTGTAACTAGTCATTTTCTCAATCCTTTCCCTGCCTTATTACTATAAACTGCTGAATTTGGTGAAATTTAAGTCATATCCACGCTAACTAAAGCTAATTAAAAGCAATATAAGGAAATGCAGAGTGACAGCTTCATTGACTTTACTTTTTAATCCAGGAAGTTCCAAGTGACCAGGATATTAAGCTCTTAAAGTAGAAACAATATAAATAAAACGTTATTGGGACTTCCAGACAGTAGTTACTGACAACACAGTTTTTGCTCAAACATGAAAACAGTATTTAAAAAAAAACAAAACAGACTGATGTCTTCAGTAACAAGTCTAATACTAGCAGTCATATACTGTTTGAAAAACTCCTTCAATGAAAAGTACTGGATGTTCAATAATATGGAGAAGTTTTAAGTTTTTGTCAGCCAAGTTCAGTTTCATATGGAAATGAGAAATACCACAGCTGGGATGACAAAAGTCAAGTTTTACTTGAACATGGAATGGATAAATAGCAACTGGCAAAAAACATGTAACTGAATTGAAAATAGAACATTAGTGATGTGTATGTGACACTGTGTTCATATATATATACACACACACACACACACACACACACACACACACTATTCAATTACTGAATCAAAGTGTTACAGTTTTAGTACTGGAGCATTTTTTCAGTAAGGCAGCCAAAATTTCATAGTATCTTGTAGTCAAACATAAAATGTATCAGGAATAGATAGGATATAGAGGTGAAATATAAGTATTAATTAATGTTGTAACACAGGACCTACAGGAGAAACCCTTGATGACCATTGGACGCTGGTGTGAAATGTTGGAGACTTCCTTAAGGGAGCCACCTGTTACTATGGAGATAACATGATGTAAATGTTAATGAGTAAAAGGGGAACTAACAAGTTTGACTCTGAAAAATGGGGCACCCCAAAAGTAGTGAGGTGTGGAAGTTCAAATAAGGAAAGGGGTTAAAACCTTCATAAATATGTGGAAACCCCAGTGCATGTCAGCCTAACACATTACAAAAGCTGTGTCATGGCCTGTGCGCTTTGGTTGGGGGAAACATCAGGGTGGCGACCACTGGTGGTGATGGTGCGGATGAGGACAAGGACTAACACTTTGAATTTTTCCACAAAGCATAGTTTAAGTAATGCAAATATTATGCATTCTGTACTGGTCTCTCTCTCCTTTACCAGACTTCAGTGTGTGGCTTGTTTGGTTGGTTAAAAGTAATTACAGAAAGACCAATGTGTAGTCTCTCGTGCACCGCTGGGTCACCTGTCTATTGGTAACCTCTCTATTATAATTTATCTTGGGGTTGAACTCTCACAGATTTAAGTAGCTGTAAACCCTCACCTTGAGATTGGTAATTAAAGTAATCCATAACTATAGATAAGGCTATACTCACCTTGCTGTTTCACATATAGTCATAAAAAGGCTGTTGTATCCCTTTCTTATTTGCATTATAGTAGTGCCTACAGGCCGCAAGGCAGGCAGGGTTACCCACTGTCCTGGCATGAAGAATTTGAGGAGGTGTTCTTTCAAATCACAACTAAAAACAGTAGAGGCATAGGGGGCCAACTGAACTTTAGTAAGTTCATTTGGTGGTGGAGTCTGAAATGGAGTAGGAGCACTGGGAGAAAGTCTTGGCTATAGGGACTTTCTGAGATGATGATAACCCCCTGAAATGAAGGCTATGCCTGAAGGAATAAACTTGAGTGAACTTCCTCTTCTGGTAACTAAGAGAAAAGAACTATGACTACAATGCAGGCGGAGGAGAAGGATTCTGGTTGAGAGGATCCTTATAGGTCTATTCTTTAGTTGCATTATTCATATTATCAATGCAGAATGAGATCCTTATAGGGAAGGTCTTCCAGTCTGGGCTTTGGCTCCAGAACTGAGAATTAAACGCTCATTAGATTACAACAGAAGTTGACACGAATCTGTCCACATTGCATCAAAAATATTCTGTTTGAAGAGATTGAGCATGCCCAAGATGTCTTGATTCAGCTCAAGAAAAAAGACTGCAGTAGCATAAGCCCCCGCACAATAAGAGATTCATTTTCTTGCGCTTACTGGAAATACCACTTCCAAGACAATGAGGAATAATACAGCTAAGGCCTTGGCACTGATCCTGTGGTAGGGGGCAGTCTGGGTGTGGGGAGGATAGAGCTCAGGATGGGGGTCTGGGTGTGGGGGAGTCCAGATGCTAGGGAGTGGGGCTCAGGGGTGGTGATCCAGGTGCAGTTGGTTGAGGCTTGGTGGGGTAGGAATCTGTATGTGGGTGGGATGGGGTGAGGCTTGGTGGGAGGGTCTGGGTATGAGGAGGTCTGGATGCACGGGGGTTGGGTGGATGGGGGAGCAGGTCCCTGTACAGTGATCCCTCTCCCTGCAGCTGAGGAGCAATGAGTTCAGGAAGCTGGGCGGGGAAAGAGTTTTCAGAGCTTCCTGCAGCATGAGGAGAAATCTGGGGGAGGGTGTCCGATCCAGCCCCAGATGCCGTACAGGGGAAGAGGAAGTCCCGTCCTCCCCAGCCCAGCTGGGACTAGCAGCTGAGCCTGGTGCAGGGTATGAGCCACCAGCTGGGTCTTCCCCAGTCCTGCCTCCTGCCCCACAGCGATGTACCTCTCTGCTGGCTGCCCTGGGCACCAGAAACATACTGTTGGGGAGGGTCACATGACTGCTCATGGCTTCCCTTTGCTTCCCCATCAGAAAGTCACTTTTCTGCAGAGAAGTAAAGAATTCTGTGGGGGACATGAATTCTCTGCATGCACAGTGGCTTAGAATTCCCCCTGGAGTAAAAAGGTTAAGGACAGAAATTCATTAACCTTACACTCTTACTGTACCTTTTAAAAAAAGATGAAGCATGTCAAGATTGAAAGTTATCAGTAAAAAAATTAATCAAGTACCTGCTATGCAGCTAGTAGTACCAATAAGCTGTTTGCACAAATAAAAAACTGTTAATGTTGTGGAACATTTGCACTTCAATTCCTTCAGTGTCTGTAGCTATACTTCCCATTAGTAGTTTCTGTATGTATTACTTCAAGACTTGTTCTAGCTTTATAATTCCAACCATGTTTGTTGATGGGTTTTGCAAGTTCTTCCATCAGGAAGGAGACAATTACACATATTTTGTTGGTGAAACTGATACTTCTGTCATGAAGTTTAACATCTGCATCATAGTTCTTGGCCTATAAAAGGCCTGCACGTATGAATATTTAAATTGCTCTGCAGAATTTGGATGACTTTTTAAAAATGCATAAGGAATGCAAAACCATAAGGAAACACCAGAGGCAAAAGTTACACAAATACATTCCTTTAATTTGATTGCTAAACAATGTCATCTTGGTAAAGAAGGCACTTTACACTTTCAAGAAGCGCACAGACTCAATACACAACCAAGAATGACAGACATGTCTTTACTGTTTCACTGAAGAAAACACTGAACTGTGTTTTGTCAGGCAAATGTCAAAATTTGGGTTTTTTTTACACACGTCAGAGTTTGCCTCAGAAAACTTTAAAGAAGGCCTTATTAACAAATGAAGCAGTATTTAGTTGTCTCGCTGAAAAAAAAATCAAGTATGATAATTATATATTTGAATTACAAAGAAAATTTCCCCCTTTTAAATCTACTCTGCTGATACTTGAACTAGTTAGAAAAGCCCTATAAAAAAGAGGTAGAACATCAGAGCTAATCTCTGTCAAATCTGAAGTTACATGTGGCCTCTGCAAACACTTAGAATGAATGGTGAAGTGTCAGTGAGGGCTGACAGATCACTACATCCTACTTCATTTATTTTAATTGACCCTAATTTATACTAGGGTAAAAATCAAAGTCAAGCCATAGTGGTGAAAAGGCTGAGGCTTCATTGCCAAGATGAGATGGAGAACAAGGCTTGAGGGCTTTGTTACTTTATTTGAACTGTTACACCAAATATCATTTTACTCTGCAGTTTCTTTCCAATAGCTAGCAGGGCAGAGGGAGTGGGTTGTGTGGTATTTTGAGAACACCCACTGCACCGTTATACCAGTGACAACAAATGCCTTCCACAAAAAATAATCTCAATATTAAATGGAAAAAATACATGCAGTGTAAGCAATTACTGAAGATATTTTAGCTCCATTCCATACTACAAAAGCCTTCATATCCCTTCTTCTCAGATGTGTTTTTTCCTGCTTAATTTTAGGCACCGTGGCAGAGCTCTGACCTTGCCCCCGTGGGTCCTGCTTCTAGGTGGTTTATGCTAGCCTCAGTGGCTCACTGCAACCCTCCATGTAGCCCTTTTCTCTCTAGGGCCAGGGTGCAGTCTACTGAGTCCTTTTCAGCATAGGCCAGCAAGGAGGTTGGCGAGAGAACTCCCACAGTCTCTGCTGTCCCTGGGGGATTATTTCAGAACAGTTTAGCCTCCTGTCCTGACAGGGGTCTGACTTCCCCTCCCAGGAGATGTTCCTTTAGTGGTAGGTTGGGGGGAAACCCAGGCCCGCCCTCTACTCCGGGTTCCAGCCCAGGGACCCTAATGGTTGCAGCTGTTGGCAGCCAACCTTTCACTGCCAGAGCTGCTACATTTCCCTGGGCCACTTCCCCACAGTTCTCCTGCTTCTCCCTTCTTCACCCTTACCTTAGGGCTCCTTTAACAATGGTTTGAGGGTGTCTTCAGTAACCAGCCCTTCAGCCGCACTTCCTCTCCTCTGGCTCCCCTCTGCCTGATTGAAGTGAGCCCTTTTTATAGTATCAGCGGAGCCTTAATTAGAGTCAGGTGGTCACATTAGCTTAATGGCCTCACCTGACTCTTTGCAGGTTAATTAGAGTCAGGTGTTCTCATTAGCCTGGAGCAGCCCCTGCTCTGGTCAGTCAGGAAACAGAAAACTGTTAATCCAGTGGCCAGTATATCTGCCTTCTGCTATTCTGCTGTACCCAACTGGCCTGGGTCTATCACAGCACATGCATAGCCCCATTGACTTCAGTAAGACTACTCAAATGCTTTGCTGGAGTAAGGCCCTATTGGATTTGGCCTTAGTGATCATTGCTGTGTCCTGCTACTTTTAGACAAGTAAATTCAATCTCCATTTAGCTGTGAACATTCACAACTTCTGGCAGACTAAGTCAGGGGTAGGCAACCTATGGCATGCGTGTTAAAGGCGGCACGCGAGCTGATTTTCAGTGGCACTCATGCTGCCCGAGTCCTGGCCACTGGTCCAGGGGGGCTCTGCATTTTAATTTAATTTTAAATGAAGCTTCTTAAACATTTTAAAAACCTTATTTACTTTACATACAATAGTTTAGTTATATATTATGGACTTATAGAAAGAGACCTTCTAAAAAAGTTAAAATGTATGGCTGGCACGCGAAACCTTAAATTAGAGTGAATAAATGAAGACTCGGCACACCACTTCTGAAGGTTGTCGACCCCTGCTGTAAGTCATCCTAGAAATATGGCGTTAAAGTGCAGTTAAGGTAAGTGGAGGAAAGGAGTAGACCATACCAAGATTCAAAATATAGAAGAATATGCACCCTGACAGGCAGGAATATGCTACAGAACTGGAAGCCAAGCCAAGCCAGATATCAGGGCTTTTGCCTCTATGCTAATGGAAAGCCTTCTAGGAAGAGCAGAGTTAACTGCTGATAGAGCCACTGATGCAGGTATATCTTTAAAACTACTGGCAGCTATTATTGGCGTCTGTGCTGTTCACATAAGCACTCAGCATAAATCACTCAACATTCTACCACAAGTTTCTGCTCCAAGACATCACTGCTCCAATACATTTCTGAATTGTTTTCACACACTTAAGAGATCTGTAATTCACCACCTAAAGTTATTGCATTGTCAAAAATCTTGAAACAGATCAGAAAGTGAAATTGGCTTTAAAACCCTCAAAGAAATGGATGAATATTAGCTTACAAATCCATGCTGAAATTCAAATGGTCTGAGGAAAAGGCTTCCTCCTTTAATTGGCAAGGAAATATTCATTTTTCCCCTAATTCTCACCCCCCATGCAAAATACTCCACAGCCTTTAGCCTTATTCCCCTATTGGAACTCCGTAGTCCCAGCCTCCCAACCCTCTCCTAGTCTTTCTTTTCACGCTTTCCCCTTCCTGGAGCTTCTCATGCATTTTCCTTCCCCACATCCCACTCAGTCACCATAGCAGGAGAAAGCAATGCCAATGGGTCTTGGGCCAGCTCTCTAGTCCCCTCCCTGCCTTGTCTACAATACACAGATTTTGCCAACTCAGCTATACTGGCATACTAGACACAGCTTAGGCCTACAGAGGGAATTTTCTGCTGGCATCATACCACCTCCCCAAACAATATTAGCACAACATTCTTCTGGTGGCATAGTTGCATCTACACTGGGGCTTTGGCTAGCGTAGCTATGTCACCTAGGGGACACCTCTGACTGACACAGCTATGCCGACAAAACTTTGTTGTGTAGACCCGGCCAGAATTAGAAGACTCCTTGTTCTATAAGCCATCAGAGAGCAGGTAGAACTCTAAGTAGATAGGGGGAACACGAGTAGCCTATAGTTAGAAGAGGGAAGAGCACTCAACTTTGTTCTCCCAGGCTCAGGTCTACAATATCATCTCCTCACCACTGAAGGTCCTTGTTCACCTATTAAGTTTAATAGTAGAAGCAATCAGGTGAAGACGGATTAGGGCAACAGTCACATGATGAGATCAAAAAGAGTGAGCTGTTTGTGTATATACATAAAGTACCTTTACTGCACAAAATCTATAACTGACTAATTCATTCCAACAGTGGAATAATGAATTATCTTAGTATCCAACTGCTGATCACAATCTGGGTCAAGCATGGAAGTGTCTCTCAGGACACATGGAATTCAGTTCTGACTACTCTGGGCTGCTTTTTTTGCTCTCATTTATTACTGCCTTAGTTCAGATATTGATCTCCTATGCCAGCCAGCTCCAGTACCAGGATTGTTGCTGAGATTGCATCTCTCTTGCCTGATTTTAGAAGTAGGACTATTTCAGCTAGAGGAAGGGGAATAACCCCTCAAAGATAAGATAACATCACATACTCTTTTATTTTGAATAGCATGTAGTTCTACCACTTTACATCCTGAGCAAGTGTGGAAATTCAATTCACTGAATAGATTAATGTTCAACTGTAAGAAATGCAGATTAGAAAATCAGTTTATTAACATTAGAAAAACTGAGTTGCTTTCTTTTAAGCCTTAAAAGAAAATCCTGTCTGTTCAAAAAGCACCCAGTATACATCAAACAGCATCCCTCCTTTAAGGAAATACAAATGATCTCATTAGTGTCAGTTTACTAGTAAAGAAAACAGGCAATTAGAGTCTGGTGCTATTCAATCCTGTTCTGTTCTACTGTAGCCTATGATAAACAAGTCCTGCCTTACAATAGCTGTATCCAGAAACATATATGTCATAAGTTTATTTTTAAACAGATCATTTTTCCCCGTCATCAGACATACTAATCAACAGCAGGTCTTGTCTATTGAATCAAAATCAATGGGGAAATAGATTAGAAAGTGACATTTACCAAAACAAAGGAAGTGACAGTTTTAGGGGCGAGATGGAAGAGGAAGACAGCAGCTGAAAATCTGCTCTGTACAGCTCACTGTATAACCCACTTTGTGATGCTCTGAACCCCCTATAGTTGTGGCTGGGCCAGAGAGGTTGATGAGCATAATACAGCCTTGGATAACAAAAGCAAGTCTTTAGGCGCAAAGGAACTTGTGTTTTTGGAACCAGAGGTTCGATCCCCACTGTAGACAACCCCTCAGGGGCACAGTGTAACAAGAGTATTTGGCCTCAAGAGCTAATCCTGCAGGATGTCAGGTGCTTCCTGGAGGCACTTAACACACATCTCCAACTGATTTCAACTGGGAGCTTAAGGTGCTAAGTGTAGGCCTGGCTTGACATAAGTAAGGCACATGCCATGAACTGACTATTAAATTATATCTTTCCAGAGCCACACACAGTGTGGGAAGAGACAGCAGGAACCGATCAATTAACTACACTGGGATCAGAATAGCAGCAAAGTTAAGCTTCCTGACATCTCCTTGAGCCTACCCAGCACTACCACCAGCAAATCTCAACCCACACTCTCTATAGGCCCAGCCTCTCAAATCCAGCAGCATTCACTCAGTTACAGACTCACTCACCAGCAGTAGCCCCCCATCCCGCCTTTAGCACACATCCCCATCATGCTCACAGAGCCCCGCATTACCAAATACTCTTTAGCAGCACAAATCCAGCACATTCATTAACCAAAACCATCCTGTACTAGCAAATAATTCTGTTTATTGCCATGACTACAACCAAAAAAATCTGTATTGCCACAAAGAAGTGAAGAATGCATTTAGTACGGATTGTAGAATTGAAGTCAAAGCAAGAAACAACAGTTGTTTGGGGAAACTGTGCGTGGAGAAAAGTTTAAATCCTCCATTCTGAAGTCCTTATTAATTACAATACTAAAAAAAGTCAAGTGGTTGAATGTTTCAAAAAATGTACAGTTAATTACAAGTTAAAACAATGGCTGCTTATAAATTACACTATTTTACCTTATAATACACAAATAATAGCTCAAAAACCACCACCTAATCCTAGAGTGAACAACAGATAGATGTACCATGGAAGCCTCGCATAACAGAACATTTCAGTGGGAAAGAACTTGTATGCAATACATTCCTTGCAGTACAGATCCTTACTACTGAATTATTTAAGCAGTTTTTACAGTGCCTGTTGTTTCTGACCCTTTCACTCATAACACTGGGACTGTGTTCTAGCCATACCACTGAACTTATGTCTGAACCAACAATCTACAATTTAGGAAGTAAGAGTTCAATATTCTATTGTTGAAGAGGATGGGTCTTCAACAGTTGGAGACAACGCTCAGCCGTAAAGGGTGGGATCAGGCTAACAATAAATTTGTAATAATATTTCCTCTCCTCATTACACAAAGCTGAATTAAATATAAGCATAACAAAGGCATTAGGACAAACCAGGGGTTCTCAAACTCCATTGCACCGTGACCCCCTTCTGACAACAACAAAAATTACTTACACAACCTAGGGGGGGGCAAAGGAGGACTGAAGCCTGAGCCCACCTGAGCCCCACTGGCCTGGGCGGGGAAGGGGGCAATTCCAAAGCTTGGTGGGGAAATCTAATGCCAGCTCTGGCGACCCCATTAAAACAGGGTCGCAACCCACTTCGGGGTCCTGACCCAGTTTGAGAACCACTGGGACAGACTATACTGGCGGGGGGAGGGGGGCAGAGGAAGACAAGGAAGGAGTGACAATCCTGAGTGACAAGATGGGTTAAGTGTCTAAGGTTCTTATTCTAGGGTGACAGATGTCCCGATTTTATAGGGACAGTCCCGATTTTTGGGTCTTTTTCTTATACAGGCTCCTATTACTCCCCACCAGCTGTCCTGATTTTTCACACTTGCTGTCTGGTCTTCCTATCTTATTCTAGTTGGGTTACTGCCTTTGAAAAACTTCTTGACAAGAGACCTGGAAGTGTAAGAGCCTCCTTAGCATAAAGTTCCATGCTTTCTTCTGTAAGACAAAATTATGTCCATTAAGAGTCTGCCTACACTCCCTTAAATCAGCCCTAATAAGGATGCAGCAGCTAACCCATCACATAATCATCCCCCTCACCAGTTCAGGGAAGCTTTCATTTTAATCAGTCTTGCTGACATGAAATTCAGAGGAAACCACTTCTAAAATGTCACTTTTTATTACCTGCTATATACAGAATAGCAGTAGAATTTTTATACATATTTATACAGCTTGGGAGGCATCTTATTTTTGTCTTTGAATAGCACAATGCAATGTCAAATCAGTTTCCCCTACGTTTCAACAAGCAATTTATGTCAAACTACTCAAATGTGTAAAAATGACCATAAAAGCCCTATTTGGATTCTTTCTTTGAAGCTAAGCACACACATTATCTCATGGCAGCAGAGTTATTCATTTATCTATTTTAAATATCTACATTTGGAACAAAAACAACCCTTAGGGGCAGAGTACATTCAGTAATTGTATTGGTAATATTTACAGCCAGGTAAAACATTCAGAGTGCTTCCTCCTGTCACAACTGAGGGTAATTCCACCTGAATTCCCCCTCTGTGGTCCCTTGAGGGCACCCGCTCTAGGTTCCTGGCTCCTGAGCCATCACCTCTCTTGGATAGAGACCCATGTCTCCCCCACTGCTGATGGGGTTTTTTTAGGCTTCACAGTTCCCTGCCTGCACGGTGATATCCCAACCAATCTGGATTGTCTAAACTGGCTAGTCTGGCCTTTGCTTTCTCGTCGAAGGCTATAAACAGTGTAATTGCCAGTGGCTAGAAGTTATCACACAGGTCTTTCTAAGCAAGTATATTTATTCTTAAGATGAAAGCATTACAGAGAAAACATATTAAAAACAATAAAAGAAGCTACACACATGTGAATAAGATTATCAGAGATCATCCCACAACTCCAGCCAGGGTCAGGGTAGGAGTCACTCCTTCAAACCACACAAAAGGGTTTTTTGTAGTTTCAAGTTCATACAATCAAGTTTGCACAACCATGAATAGTTCAATCTTTCTTTCATATAGCTTGGGCCTTTGATCCTGGCCTCATGTAGTAGGTGATCAAATGATAATGGTCTGTTCTTCCAGGCAAATCTTCAAAAGGCTGTGGTTTTGCATAACTCGGGGAAAGGAATTGAATTCACCTCTCCCTAGGTATTTCCCCCAGGAAATCCACTTCACACACATTGTCCCACAAGACCATTCTTATCTGACACATTGTTCAATATAGTTCCTTGATCATCCAGGCTCACAATACTCTATAGCCTTTCCATTTAATACAAGGGACTCCAAAGATACTTAAATGTAATTTAATAAGGTTTTTCAAGAATATTGCAGGAAATAATCATATCTATCACACTTCTCTTTAACAGTATTGTACAAATTAATGGTTCAACATACACACACTATATTAAGTTTAATTGGGACATGCTTAATCAGGACCACTGATTTACTTAAAGCTCTCAAAGGGAACAGACTTAGCCTAATGATAATGAATACTAATCTGTTTCTTAATCAATTAGTAGGTTCAAATCCTAGTCTCAATGCCATCACAACTACACTTATATTATGGTTGTACCCAAAATGCACTAGGAATTGTACCGACAAAGGAAGATGATCCCTTTCCCAGACACCATACCATCTAGGAAAAACAAGTTGGCAGAGAAAGGGAATACAGACAAGCAAAGTGGTAAGGATAATGTTTGGCACAAGTAGGTTTTTATATCTATATAAATGTGTGTTTATAGAAATTTTAGATTTCTCTACAGAATAAAAAGTAAATGTACTTATCTGTTCTAAGCATGCTTAATATCCTTTAAAATGGTTATCCAGACGTCTTCATTACATTAGCAATTTAATCTGAGCCCCAAGCAGCCAAAAGATATAGAAAGCTAAAAATACTACCCCCCACCTTCAATTCTCCTCAAAAACTAGGAAGGAAATATTAACTTTAGAGCATGCTGTAGAGATCAGCACATTTGGATTATTTAGGGCTGGAACAAGTTTTAAAGTTGATGGCCTTCAATCCCCATTACCTCCTTCATGAAAAGATGTTCCAGCGCAAGCACATCAGCTGTGGCAGTACAATAATAATGAGGCCATCAAGGTCTTTACAAGTCAAAATCACCATCTTTAATTCTATCCAGACACCAGAACCAGTGCAGATCACGGAGTAGTGGGGCAATTCACTCACAGTATGATTCTCCACTTAAGCAGGCAGATGTGTTTTGAGCCAGCCTCAGTTTCCAGATGGATTTAAAGACAAAAGCCTCATGAACAAGGCACTGTAGTAATCTTTTATATATTGTGATAGACCCAGGCCAGTTGGGTACAGCAGAATAGCAGAAGGCAGATATACTGGCCACTGGATTAACAGTTTTCTGTTCCCTGACTGACCAGAGCAAGGGCTGCTCCAGGCTAATGAGAACACCTGACTCTAATTAACCTGTAAAGAGTCAGGTGAGGCCATTCAGTTATTGTGACCACCTGACTCTAATTAAGGCCCTGCTGATACTATAAAAAGGGCTCACTCCAATCAGGCAGGGGAGTCAGGGAGACAGAGGAGAGGAAGTGCGGCTGAAGGGCTGGTTACTGAAGACACCCTCAAACCATCGTTAAAGGAGCCCTAAGGTAAGGGTGAAGAAGGGAGAAGAAGGAGAGCTGTGGGGAAGTGGCCCAGGGAAATGTAGCAACTCTGGCAGTGAAAGGTTGGCTGCCAACAACTGTTACCATTCGGGTCCCAGGGCTGGAACCCGGAGTAGAGGGCGGGCCCAGGTTCCCCCCAACCCCCACTACAGGAACATCTCCTGGAAGGGGAAGTCAGGTCCCTGTCAGGACAGGAGGCTGAACAGAGACTGTGGGAGTTCTCTCACCAACCTCCTTGCAGGCCTATGATGAAAAGGGCTCAGTAGACTGTAACCCTGGCCCTAGAGAGAGAAGGGCTACGTGGAGGGTCACAGTGAGCCACTGAGGCTAGCATAAACTGCCTAGAAGCGCAGGACCCACAGGAGCAAGGTCAGAGCTCTGCCACAATATAAACTTAAAAATATTCCCAACCACCCTATGACATCCCAGTTAAGGAAAATTCTACTGTATTTTCCAAAAACTCTGGAGAGTAATGCCAAGTATCCATAGATTCCAATGCCAGAAGGAACCATAGTGATCATGTAGTCTAATCTCCTGTATAACACAACCCTTTGGAATTGTACCTCTAATTAACACACAAGTCAACGTTACATTAATATAAATGGAGTGGGTGACACTGTTTGCACATGATGGACTTTAATGACCCAAGTTCAACTGTATTCTTTAATGACCCAAGTTCACAAGCAACAATGAAGTTTACTGGCCTCGATCTTGTCTATATAACAAAACTAACACATACTTCACAGATGTTATCCATGAAGGAACAGAGTAGCATCGGTGAACTGGCAGAGCCACCCAAAGTAAGCCAAGAAAGAAGATCATATACTATTGCAAGTGAAACATAAGATGAAAGTTCACAGGGCTAAGAAAGCTTTTGAAAAGCAAATAGCCAAAGGAAAAAAAAATATATGAGAAGCAGGACTTAGCCCGTCAAAGAATAAATGGGCCTCCTGGTCTATCAAAGATCTAAGGGAAGCAATAAAGGGTAAGGATATTGCAGATTTTTCAATATTCAGAATGTATTAAGGGGCTACTCACCCTAGATCTACTCTTTTCAAGTAAGGATGAAGTACTGTCAGATTAAGCTATCAATATATGATGTGCTGGAACAAATGGGTAATTAGATCAGCAAGTCACCAAGATCAGATGGTTACATTCTGACAGGATTTTAATATAGTGGCACCTTTCAATGACTGCATCTTTGCAGTTCAGAACTTCATGCTTGAGGACCGGAGCACAGCAAATACTGTACCTCTAAAAAACAGATTACATTACAGATCCTCGTGTCTTCTTTCAGAAACTGAGCAAAAATCATTTGAGACAAAAAGGAGAAACCAACAAGGCTTCTGTGAAGCAAAATCATTATGGTACTTGGTTGATTTAAGTATCAGAGATGCCCTATCACTTGTGAGATGGACTCATTAAAACAGCAAAAAATATATGTACTGAGCTGCACTGAGATATGAACACATACTTATTGCAAAATGTAAGCAGCATTACTAGTAGTTTCTAGCATAACAACTCCCAATGACAGATAGCATTGTGCTGTAAGAGAAAAAATGTTTTCATTTCATTATAATAAAATATATACACATTATTTTTTTATGATGGACATAAAGGGAAAAGGATATTATACAGAGATACTGTATGTCTATTCAGACAAATTATGATTGAGTACTTACACCTTCACATTACATTCGACAATAAAAGCCACTGGCTAGATATTTTATGCAAATAGAAATGCTACAGAAAATTATTTTGTTATCTTCCTGATTAGAAAATATTCAGTGCATGAAGTCTGCCTACACTCACAGCCTCACTCCATCCTCTGTTCACTACAGTGTGATCAACCATCCCTACCATGGAGGAAAACACAAGGCCAGCAAAGGTTTCAACACTTCTGCACATTTTGTAAAGTTAAATATCTAGATGCAACAAAATCCTTAAGTGCATACTATCTTTAAAAATCAAACATCTTGCACACAGACTCATTGCCTATGAAAGGCTTAAGATATATTCCAACTGTATCCACTTACCACTTAAAAAAATGGATCAGACTCATCTCCATACAGTCACAGGCAAAGACCTATGAAAGTATAAGCCCTTGCAATACACCAAGCAAGACGGTGTATGGCTTGGCTCTGGGGGATATTTAAGACAATAGTACCACCCTACATGGAAGAACTATTAACACAAGCACTTTATGTTATTCTGCTGGAGTTGACAAGTTGAAGAGGCTGTCTTCCAGGCAGCCAGGACTCAAGTCAGAGTACTGCTTGACAACTTTACAGGTCAAACCAAACACTTGGGATTGTTCCCAGAAACAAACAGTAAGCCAGGGCAGACTCAGGTGCACAGGCACGGTTTACTGTGGAGCAGCTCAGAAGAAGGCAAGCAGGAAAAGGGAACAGATCTCTGCTCTTGGGAAATAACAGCCCAGGAGCTCTTGTTGCCTGAGCACACTTGGTCCTGCCCAAGACAGCAAAGGAGAGACTGGAGACTGTTTAGGAAGATCAGAAACTTTATTTTCAGTTCAGTTCTTTAACTTAACCTGCAGGGAAATAAAAAAGGGGAAAACCAGATGGGAAGTGATGCAAGGATGAAGCTATTTAGCACCCTATGGTACAGAACTTAGATGACCCTGGATTGGAGCCTGATGGGGAGGGTAGGTCTGGGCTCCCCTACCAGCTCTTGAAGGTGGGACAACAATAAGAGTCTACTCCTTGGTGGGGAATCCAGCTAGGAAAAACCCTGAATGCACAAGGGACCAGACACCAAAATCCTGGAGCTAAGGAGAAAGTCCTGACACCCTAGTGGACACCAACAGACTTCTCAGTTATTGGTTTTTTTATTTCTGTATATCCAGAAAGGGGAGGAGTATAGCTCATGACTTGGCCAGAGGACTGAGCCACAAAAGAAGGGACTGATCCCATAGGCCAGAGTTGTAAAAGAAAGGGGGACACCAGCCTGACAAGAGTAAGCCTGCTGGTAAGAGTCACCTTTCACAACAGCTTTTAAAACAAAATATACACCTGTGCCCAGAGCTCTGTAGTTTTACAACAGAATAATAAAATTAGACACCAGTAAAGCCACTTAGAGCTTGAAGAGAGATTGGTTGTAGCCAGCATTGGGCAAGATGGATTTTGCAGCAAAATTTTGGATGGATTGAATGGGGCAGGAAGAGAGACAAAGGCAGGAGAGAAGGCTGCAGTAGTTTTCAGTGACAGCTCCCTCCCCTTGCTGCATCTTCAACTGAATGCACTAATTCCATCAGAAGGACAGTCCTTCAGTCTTCTCCTACAATATGGTTAGTGCATTGCCATTTAGGCTTCCTCCCACACCCTCCAGCTTATCTGACAAGGAAGGTTAGAGGGTAAGGAAATAAACCTAGTCTCAGATGTCATCCTGTTGAGTTCCTCACCCTCTTCCCACACAGGGAAAGGAGAACAGTCATTCACCTCAAAACCAAGGCAGAAAACACGAATGAACTTCTGCCAGACCCTCCTTTTCCTTTCTACTGCTCACCACAGGCCCTTATACTTCATTGAGATGACTTCCATTTTGGTTGATATTAGTGTTGTCTTGACAATTTCTCTCTTATGTAGGCGTGCTTAAATAATGCTCATAACTGACAGGATAAAGGTGACGTTTTGTTCATGGAATGTATTGTGTTGGAAGACATAGCTAAGAAGATTTTAATCAGCATAATAAAATACACAAAATGTAACACTAAAAGTCCCTTTACAGGGGAAAAAGCAGGGATATGATGACATGAAAATAGTGTAGACAGCAAAAGTTATGTAAACTGAAGTTTGCACATGCATATTGTATGGGTTAGGTAAGTCACAATACTTAATGCTGATTGGAAGAAAGCTAATGAACACGTAATGTGGAAAGGTATAAGAAACCAAGTGAACACAGGCTCAGGTTGGAGAATACCTGACCATAGACTAAGACAACCAGGAGAGCTTCCCAGTACCCCAAAACTTGGTAGCTTGAGCCCCTCATTGTTCTGTCTTATCTATTTATCATCTATCAAATATATGATCAGAAACTATAGATGACAGCGATTCTGTCTGAAAATTTATAAATAAAGGCCAAAACTAATTAAGTCTCAATTAGGTTGACTCACACCTCACACACCCCACAAGCAGTATCCCAGAACTTCTCTTCTTGTAAACTGAAGTTTATGTATGCTGTGATTCACTGTAACATAATAGCGTATTAATCCTATTCCCAGTACAGTTTCCTCCCCTGAAATGGTGCTCCACTAATCAGATCTTAATCATTAAGTATAATAAAATTCTTAAGCATATCTACAATATTTAAAAGACAATTTATACACTGACTCATTGTCAGTGAAAATCTTAAGACTCACTCCAACTCTCCATCTAATCCCTTAAAAGAAAAAGGATCAGACCTATCTCAGTAGGCCTCAGGCAAAAGGCTGTATAAGTAGATGACCCTAGCAAAGTGTCCTAAAGGTCAATCTTTGGCTCTAGCAGAAAACCATGATGAACAAGTTCTATAGCCAAGGGTATATTCCTTACTCCTCCTTTATCTGTAAACCACCAGTAGGGGATCTCTCTTCTGAAGTGCTGCAAGCAGTGAGGGTTCATGTATAGTAACAGATGCTGTGTACCAATTTCCCATATTGGCCTGCAGATTCAAGACACCCCCAAGTCAACAAATACAGCACCCTCCCAGATGTGTGATTAATGTTTTTCAAAGAGACACAGATGCTGGAGCTTCCTTTACGAACAGTTTTTTAGCAGTTAAAATAAAGTTAATTTCACTCTAGAAGATCATCAGCCAGTGTACTTTTCAATAATAGATCCAGATTCAACTTCTAAGTGTGTATAGCTAAGATTCCAGAATTTAACTATGCATCCTCAAAATACAACTCTGAGGAAAAAATAGCTTAAACCATGAATCTGTTTTTTTATTAAATAAAGCAGAAGCACCAATTACAAAGCTGCATACATCAATAGAAGCAATTGTTTAAAATTGAAAGCCTAAGTTAAAAAAAACATATCTAGACTGTTGTTTCCAATTACTTTTGCTAACTGAAATATGACAATACTATGCACTGCCACTGACTTCAGTGGCAGAAGGACCATTCCCCTGAGTAGTAATTACTTTAACTGCATAATATTCACTGCAACCTCTCTTACATCTCTAAATGTATTCTCTATTGGACACAGTTATACTAATTTTCTATACCACTTAACTAGAAGGGTTTTTTTTGCCACTAACTCAAAGACAGCATGATTGGGTACCATAATATACTATAGAATACACTATAAAAGTAGATACTATATAGCAATACAGTATAGTTATTATTGGAAACTTCACTACAAACAGTGCAGTATCATGAAAGCCAGGAGATAGTATAATTAATATAGTTTCCATTACAATACTTTATATATAGAAACCTAGGAATATAGGAATACTATCTACTAGAGTAAATATACTAGTAAATATAGAAGTGTTTCAACACTGTAGTATTATTTCTGCAAAACCAGTAGTGCACATTTTACTATAGCAATATGACAGATTTACTGTAGACGAGATGGGTGAGGTAATATCTTTTATTGGACCAACTTCTGATGGAGAGAGAGACAAGCTTTCGAGCTACACAGAGCTCGTGACATTTTGCTACCCACAGCAAGAATCCTTTAATATAAAAGCTTCTGTTCTAGGTAACTGTTTCTTCTTCCCCATCCCTTAGTCAATGTCATTCAGGCCCCCATTATTCTGCAAGATTCAGGAATGATTCATCACCTGCAATGAACTGCATCTACAATTTTGCACTATAACAAATTGCCAGGAAAAGGCATGAATAAAGGGCAGATAAGGAAACTGTGGGAGCAATTCATGTGGGCAACAAATGTCAGCACAAATGTAGGCCAAGACAGAAAATCAGACCCTCAACTTAGAAGTATTTGCCCAGCTAACTTGTATTTTACTGCTTAATGGACAAGCAATAATAATTATCCTGGGTGCATTGGTTAACTAACACATCTGGCCTACAGTTGAAAATGAGAATTGTACTTTGTGCTTCAAGTTCTTATACTTACACACAAAACTGTTGAACAAAGTTAATTTACCTGCCAAAAATCACTGGGATTTTGTTCCTTCTCTGGCTCAGCCAGTTATACTACGGTATATTTTGGAAAGAAGACAAATGGCTAATTATGTGCAAGTATCACCCAACATTGGAACAGCCATTTTCTTCTAAAAACCAAATTGGAGTTCTAGGCTGTGTTTGGTAAAGTTGCCTTTATTTATCTTTGTCTGCTTATAGGTTTTATTCTCAAGGCAACTTCTTGTACCTTTTTCCTCGAGACATCATTTACAAAAATAACTGTATTGTGGCAGCATATTGTGGCTGTAAAATGAATACTGAAATTAGTTTAACAGATAATTTCAGACGCTAAGAAAAGCAAAATGGAAAACAATACTTCAGAACATTTTAACAGAATTTCTGGCTTCCAAAAACACAAGCCAGTCCCTTTGCATACAAAGTCTCTACTCTGTTTTCTATGGCAGATGAGAATTTCTTCAAGCTATAACTTAATTTAAAGCCTTGATCATTTTTGCCACTGCCAATATGACTGTAAGTCAGTATTTCTAAACACTAATTATTAAAACTATGAAGGACATCAACTTTAAATAAAAGTTCATCATCTGTAGGCATTTTACCTGTTACCAAGGATAGGCTCTCCAGAGGCACCCAGTGCTGAATAGTCCATGCCATAGAAATTCAGCCCCAGAAGAATTTTACTCCTCCATTTGGATTCAGGATCAAGCACCTGAACACAGGCCCGTACCCAGGGAAGTGGGGAGTTTGGGCCAGGCCTGTTGGGTCAGCAATGGAATAAACAGGATGTCAGAAACAGTAAGTGTTCATTTTCAGATAACAGCTGCTTTGTATTCTTGAACTAATCATAACTTGATGAGCAAACTATGGCACATTAAAATTACAAAGGCTAAATGGACAGTCTCTTGTAGTCTGAACTCTAGTTTGATGCACAGAGCACACAACCTGCTTTTCAAATGACATTGTGACCCCTTTCTAGCACAAAAAGGCAAAGAAACATCTCACATAAGTCAGAAGAGAAGGCTTCCACCTAGCAGTTTTTTCCACTTCACTGGGCCTGGGATAATGCCCACAAGAGAATTCATAATACTCAGTGCCTTGAGTTGTTTTGTATACCATTCTGACCTTTACTGTTACATTGCAACATAACACACGGGGCCTAATCCTGTTCATTTTACTCACACAAAGAGTCAATAATTGGCGAGCAGGATTTAATCCACTGTTGCTTAACATTCTGACCTTGTGGTAATGAATGCAGAATTATTTGGATGGGCAGTGGAATCATAAGGAAAAGCCATGTTTGTAAAATGAACAATTGGACCACACAGACTGGCTGTCCTCATGTGCACCAAGCACTCAGTAGCCTAACATAAGGAACAATATATTCCAGCCTTGTGAACATCAATGGCTTTCACCCTCTGGTGACTATTTACCTCAAAGTGTTTTGGATATCTGTACAATTAAAAATAAAATAAAAATAGTAAGCATACTGTTCAGAAAATACTTTGCTAAAAATTATGAGTTGTTCATATTTAAAGTAATGGTGTAGTGTCAAAATGGGTGCAGTGTCCTATAGTTCATGTGTTAAGACTGGGCATGGCAGAATTTGATTTTTTTATATAATTTCAACAGATGCAATGTTTATTTTTAAGCATTTTTTTCTATTTTTATCAATTTAAATTTCACAGTTGCAGGCAATTATAGGGAGTCAGGCAATTGTTTCATCATAGTAGATGTAGAAATTAAAAAATGTAAAGTTTAATAACCAGGAAAAAACACTAATTTTCAACATCGTATGTTGAAATATATAAAGTATAGAGCCTTAAATCAAACTCTAAGTTCTCAAGGAGCATTTTTCTTACATTGTCTAGCTGTAAATTTTGACCACCAATGGAAATATTTTTCATTGGTAAAATTGATGCTTACCTACATTTACCATTTAAAAAAAAAAACAAAAAAACTAATCCTCCCAATCTTAGATAAGACTATCCAAGGAAATTCAGAATAAAAGATTAAAACCAGTTGAAAAAATCCTGTCTCAAGCTAAGGTACTACTATAAAATCACATTTATTTAATAATGGAAATGCCCGGTGTTATTACAGACTCTAAAAGAAGTGATTCCTTGTGCAGAAAGAGCAGCTGCACTGCAGCAACAAGAGATTTAAGCAACTGTATGCACCAGTTAAAAAACTGACTCAGAAAGTCTCCATAACACCGTTTAAAACCAAAAGTTGCTGTTCCATCAAAATTCCACCTCAAATTAAAATGATATCTTATAGCTGTTTGATTTTGATACCAAGCTCAAGAGCAAACAAATCTAATACACTTGTGCAATTCTTTAATGCAGTTAAGTTTTTAAGGCTTTGTTTATTCAGCTAATAATTTATCACTTGCTAGATTCTCTAACTTGAAAGTGTCTATACAGTTAATACATACAGAAGACAATGATGCAACATTATACATTTTAAGAATACAGTCTTAGCAGTATTGTGTTCCATTGCCAGCTACGAGTAAATGTCAGTGGGAGATCGTAAGCAAAAACTGCCAGGGTCACTTTGACAAGCTTCCCGTTTTGTCACTATTTTTCATCTGATTGTGTAGCCATAAGAAACCGGCTGCACATGTGGCTGGGACTGGAACATGTTTCACCAAAGAGAATTTAAAAGAAATATGTTCAAATGTTCTCATTCCCAGCTATTTTATTTTTTTTAATTCTAGGGCTTTAGGAGTGGATTGTTGAGAATGAGTGGTGGAAACTGAGAAAGAGGAGCAGTAGAGGCAGGATGTAGGAATGAGGGAGATGAACTCTTTTCCAAAAATAAAGACAAGCTTCTTTTAAACATTTGGTTGGAAAAACAAGAACCAAACATAAACCTGTCTAGATGTTAGCAAAATGCTAATATACTAGATATGACAAAGGTCCCTTAGGAGTGCTACAAATCAGTACAAATGAATGGTATGATATTCCTAATGGCAGGAAGATTTTACTAATTCACCTCAATACTTACCTTGGGAAACCAAATTTCAGCTATGTACTGTCAATTTAGCAGGAGCTTCAGAAGCATATTTTTATCAGGAACTTGAGTTTGAAATCAACCATGGACAGTGGGAATGAAAGTATTTAGTATAGCATTTAAAAACAGTTTGTTAAATGCGAGGGTCTACTCTAAGGCCAAATTAGGCAAGTACAAACATCAGTTGTGCACAATGCCATTTTTCCACAGAATGAAAGTCCACTTGTACATTCATCCCATCATGGGTTTTGAAACTGCACCAACTAGGGTCTGAAAGCAAAGCAAAGATCATCTTACGCAGAAGAAACTAATGTTCAAACAAACTCTCGAGCTGAGGTTCAAAACCCTTTAAGAGATCTGGACATCCAGTTTCCATTAATGTTAATGAGAATAAAGTATCCTAATCTTAGACATCTTTGAAAGTCTCAGCCTTCATCTATAATCCTAACTGCTAACCCAAAAGCCTTATCTGGTGTAGTTAGAACAAACTATCCACTCTTCTTGTGATCAGCCAAGGCTGTACCTTTCACAGCTACTAACTGACAATTTCTGGTTATCCGTGCCCAGCCATGTAGCCTTACCGCTGTGGTGTTGAATAGTCGTATGTCATGAGACTGAAGCTGTCCATTACTGGGGCCAATTGATCAAATTCTTTCTTTGTGAACATTCCCAGCTGGTTGGTCCTTTCAACAAACAAACAAAAAAGACAAAGTATTATATACTCCCCTAGATTAGAAGAATTAAATTTAATTCAGTTTTATCACATAGCACAAAACTTTCATTTGGGGATTGCAGTAAGACATTTCAGTGACGTTCTTAAAATGAATCCTTACGACAAGATATTGAGTACTGCACTGCCTATGGGAAAGTGGCAAAGAACTGGACATTCACAATATACTTTTAAAGATATATTTGCAACATAAGTACAATTAATCTAAAAACTACATTCTAATCAAATTTCTTCATGTAATATTGGACTGAACCAATACACTAATAGTCTTTGACAAGCCAAGCAATTAATTGGTTTTACAGTTGCTATTTTCATTTAAAATGCTAAGCTATTCTGGAAGAAAAAAACAGATTTATAAATAATTAGATGAATTGAACTGTTCCTACAAAAACTTGAAATAGATAACTTCTTGAGAAAATGCCCTCCCCTCATATTCATGTCATAGGAAGTGGCAAAAGTAGTCTATGCTGCACTAAGATAAGCCCATTTTGTTTCTTTTTAACCACAGCTAATACAACCACAAAATCCCAAATAATGGAATGACAACAACACCGGGTGCTTTCAACAATAGATGGTGGTTTGTACACTTGCTTTGAGGTTGGACATAAGTGCTGCACTAACAGCAATAAGGATTACTTTAACTCTGAGAAGGTGTTGCAATTACTGAATTCTGAGATTTAATTTACCAAGGTCAAGCAGTTTGACACCATTTAGCAAGATGTATAGCTTAGAGATCCAAAAGACTGTTTTTCCTGTGAGATCTAATATTTTTGTACAAGCCTATATAAGAGGATGAATTAATTCCCTTATTAAATTTAGCCATTTTCCTCCAACAACTGACTTTAAGCAATGACCCATGATCCTATATGAAGAAGGAGGGGACTCTAAAATCTGGAGAGTGTGGCAAAGGTAAAAAATGAACAAAGAGGAGAGGTTTGTTTCCTGGAAGATTAATGAAACCTGGAATTCAGGTTAAATTGAGTTGGTAGAGGGAGAAAAATGGCAAAATACTATTCTATAAATGCCTGCCTTGAATTTTTTTGATTTGAGTAGAGCAAGGACCAATGCATGAGTTTCTCTACTGCAAGCTTAAATAAAGGGATGAATTTAACGAATTTCTCTTATGAAAATAACAAAAATCTCTCGGGATTTTTTGTTATTTTTAGAATGACCCTTACTTATATAACCAAGTGTCAAGTCTTCAACCCAACTTCATGTATTTTCTGAGTTCTGGGCATTTAGAGGCCCCTGAATTTCTTCTGTTTTCTTTTTAGGTAGGCTGGGAAATACTCACCTGGTTCTCATTGAAATTCCGTCAAAGAGCAATGGTCATAACATTAGAGAAGGGGCAATTTAAAGCAGCATTATGCCTCTTCCTACCACTCTCCCCAGGAAATATAAGACAGCCTTGATAAAAACATATCCCAAAGAGTGGGCAGGTATGGGAGAAGACACTGGAAGAAACACCTGTGTCTCCCCAGCCATAGGGATCTGGGAGAGCTGGGGAAGAGAGAGAGAAAAGGAGAAACAGCTCACTCCCTCCTAAGTCAGAGCTAAACATAGAGAGGAATTCTACAAAGGAGCAATGAGCGTGGGATGCTACAAACTCCATTTTACTTAACAGAAAAGAGCAGATTATGTACTTGCAAGTACGTATGGTGCTATTCTGTGGGTCACCCACAAAATGTAGTGAACATAATTCCCATTAAAGGTATTAGAGGGAAAGTATTTCAAAGTTCACAATTTTTCCTGACCAATAGCTTTATAAGAACACAGCTATTAGGTCTAAACATTTACTACTATCCTTTATCTAGAAATGCTGCAAATAAAACTAACTCCTGCTCCATCACTCTGGGAAAAAAAGTTAATGGAGCAGAAATTAAGAATTGGTGTGGAATAGCCATTTTCCATGTGCACATTGACATACATGGACTGAATATGAATGATATTTGCAAGTCAGGTCACTTAACCTGACAGAGCACATATTAGAATCAGATTATTTACTTCCAGTATAGATAAACATGTTGGCAACTGTTTTGTTTTGATATATGCTATGGCAGCCTTGTGTTCCAAGAACCAATAATTTAGTTGCCACATTAAGGAGTCCTCTTCTTCTCCCCAAGGCTTCAAGCACAAATTAAAAAAACAATCTCCTCTTCTGGGACCCATGTGTGAGCCTCAGTCTTCTCAACCATGATCTGCCTGCCATTTTATTGCAAATTTAAATCACAAACTTTCTACAAGAATAAATCAAACGAAGAGTATCTTTGTTACAATGTCATGGTAACCTGAATGCCTGTAGGCAAAACAGTTTCCCTTCCGCAACCCCAGCAAAATACATTTTCTGTAAATTGATTCTGATTATTTCTGGGGGGAAGCATAAGGAGTAATTATACCAAGCATTAGATTTTTATGGTATGTTGTATTGCTTGGTAGATTAAGCAGGGTAATACTTTAATGGAACTCAGCGATGCAACTTGCCCACCACAACTTTTTCGAATGAACTACCAAAGAATAGGGAAAAGGCATACAAAACGCTGTCATCGTCTCTCGCACACAGGCTTGTAACTGAACTGTTTCAAATAAGTGTAACCCTCCGCATGCTGGGAGTGGCGCTCTGTTCCCCTCTAGCGGTGGCTAGGCAGCTAAAAACTGATGAGCTTGCTACAGCCTTGGCTAAGAAACGTGTCTTTTAGATCATGCAGTAGCAGCTCATGCATTTAGTTCCAGAGATCCCAGGTTTGATCCCCACTGCCAACACCCCTGTGTGAGGTGGCGTTACATAAGAAAGGACAATTGGCCAGGAACAAAGGCCTGCAGAAAAATGCTCCATTGACAGAAGGTGTAAACATCTATCACTTTCAATTTTGCACAAACCATTTCTGAAACCCCTCAGCTGGGGGGACGGCGGGGAGAGTCATTTTGCTCAATGCAAGGCCTTTCAGAAATGTTCTCAGTAAAAGAATTGATACTTGAGGATAGAAATTCAGACTCTCAGACTTTAAGGCCAGAAGGTACCATTATGATCATCTAGTCTGACCTTCTGCACATCACAGACTACAGAACTTCACCCACTCACTCCTATAATAGAATCCTAACTTCTGGCTGCATTACTAAAGTCCTCAAATCATGATTTTAAGACTGCAGGTTAAAGAGAATCAACCATTTACACTAGTTTAAACCAGCAAGTGACCCATGCCCCGTGCTGCAGATGAAGGTGAAAAACTCCCAGGGTCTCTGCCAATCTGACCCAGGGGAAAATTCCTTCCCAACCCCAAATATGACAATCAATTAGACCAGAGGTCTCCAAACTTTATGAGACGAGGGCCAAATTAGATTTTTGAAGGGGCTTTGCAGACCGAAGCAACTGTGAAAAAATTAAATATATGCAAAATCATTAAAAAAAAAATTATTTTAGGAAAAGTGAGAAGTATGGTACTGATGTTTTTCTGACAAAATTGCATTTAGCTGTGGTTCAAAGTTAGTGTTCCCTATCATCAAAATTGATTGTAAATGTCCATCAGACAAGGTCGATCTGTAGCTGGATTTCACATATTTCATCATCGAAAATGTTTTTTCATGCACATAAGTAGTGCCAAACACTGACATTAATCCACAGACTACGTTTTTTACATGAGCATATTGATCACTTGGCAGGCATTTATAGAACTCTACCAGATTTCCCTCCTTATATTTGTCCTTCAACAAGTCATTGGATTGCAGGTCAATCAGTTCCATTTGAAGTTCAGGTGGCAGTTTTTCAAAATCGTAATCAAATGGGTTTTGGAAGATCTGTATTTCTCCTGCATTCACATCAAGGTCAGAGAAACGCTCCTGGAACTGTAGTTTCAGATCAGAAATGATTTCTTATGCAAACCTAGTTGAGAATCGTGATTCAGTTTCTTGGTTGAACTTTTCACAACATGTAAAATGAGCAAAGCAGTCCCTCACCAGTTGGGACTCAAAAAGAACTAGTTTTTGCCTGAATATTTTCACCTGGGTGTACATGTCACAGATAAGCCCGTTTTCCCCTTGTAGTCTAAGACTGAAGTCATTTATGTGCTTGGTCAAGTCTACGAAAAAGCTAATTTCCAAAGCCATTCACTGTTTGTGAGTAAAGATAGAGGTCTTTTTTTTTAATTTAAGAACATTTCAATTTCAGTTCTAAGCTCGAAAAATCATGACAAAACCTTTCCAAAGCTCAGCCATTGAACTGAAGTGTGGTAGGGCAAATCGTGATATTCTGATTCTATTTCCCCCAGAAATGCTTGGAACTGACGATGGTTAAGTCCATGCGAGTGAATGAAATTCACGGTTGAAACTATGGGTTCCATAACACATGACAAATCCAAATATTTCCCGCACAATGCTTGCTGATGAAGAATGCAATGAAGAATAGGCTTGGGACAGCCCGCACTTTCACAAGCTTTGTAGATTTGTCCAACCAAACCTTTTTTTGAACCACACATGTTTCTATCTCCATCAGTTGTAATGCACTTCAGTTGTTTCCACTACAGGTTGTATTGAGAAAGTGACTTTTCTGCCGCTACTAACTTACCTACTGTGTGCTCAGCAGCTCTGCGACCCTGGCAGGAATGCAGTGACATCATGAAGTTCCATTGCCGCTCTGGGGTTTCCACTGCTGGCCCCTTGCCAGCTGGGGTCCCCCCACTGGCCCCACCCAGCGCCCACTGCTGGCCTGGAACCAGGCTGGCAGCAGGCTGAGACCCCGGCTGGCAGAAGCCCGCGGTGGGAACCCCAGAGCGGCTCAGCCTGCCACTGCTCTGGGATTCCCGCCACAGGCTCCTGCCAGCCGGGGTTCCGCTGCCCGATGCGATGTTGGTTAGTGGGGCCGGACAAATTGAAGCTGCGGATCGTAGTTTGGAGACCACTGAGTTAGACCCTGAGCATGTGGGCCAGACCCAACATCCAGAAACCAGAAAAGAATTTTCGGTAGTAAATCAGAGCCCTCTACATCTAGTGTCTCATCACCAGCCATTGGAGATATTTACTGCTAGCAGTTGCAGATTGGCTACATGCCATTGTAGGCAGTCTTATCATACCATCCTCTTCATAAACTTATCAAGCTCTGTCTTGAAGCCAGTTAGGTTTTTTGCCCCCACAGCTCCCCTGGGAAGGCTGTTCCAGAACTTCACTTGTCTGATGCTTAGAAACCTTTACCTAATTTGAAGCCTAAACTTATTAATGGCCAGTTTATACCCATTTGTTCTTGTGTCCACATTGGCACTTACCTTAAATAACTCCTCACCTTCCCTGGTATTTATCCCTCTGATGTATTTATAGAGAGCAATCATATCTCCCCTCAGCCTTCTTTTGGTTATGCTACACAAGGCTCTTTGTGCTGCTAACTTGCCTTTAAGCTGACGATCTCAAATCACTTCAAAGTTTAACTTAATCCTAAACTCCACTCCAAGGCAGATATTTCCCTTAGTATACAGCTGAGGAAATTGATATACAGAGGGCTAAGAGACTTGCCTAATGATATATAGCAAGGCCCTGAGAATCAAGGGACTTGCAATCCTATGTTTTAGCCAAAAGCCTGTCTTTCATCTAGGCTTTGAATATTAAGCACGTATTAGAGTCAATGCAATTGCAGTGACCCCCATCACAATTTATCAGAAATATGTAATGTGCATACTGGAGGAAGCTTGTCATTAAATTCTCAGTTGACTGAAGGTGATTTGATCTGTTCAAAGAAGTGCAACTATTAAGGGGGAGAAGTTAGCTGTGCAAGCACACAATATAAAAAATCAGAATATTTAACAGAACAATATCTCAAGAAGTTCTTTGTGTGGAATTAACTTTGCCCTCTGAATGGCTGCATTTGCATTAGCTCTGAGCTTACCTCAACACAGTTAAAAAGGTGACTTGAAGCACTGAATGTGAGAGAAATGTGATCTTCCATAAGCAAGATAAAAATATGTGTGCAAACATACTGTAATTATGCAATATCCTCTATAAATGATGTAATTCAGTATCAAGAGAAAGTATTGTGACCAAAGTTCCTCCTCTGCCTTGGTGGGTCCTGCGCTTTTTGGTGGATTTGCTCACCTCAGAGGTTCACAGCAGCCCTCAGTTTGGCCGCTTTTGCTAGGGGCTCAAACCTGCTCTTCACTCAGCTAACCTCATCACTGGCCAGCCAGGGGGAAACGGAGAACAATCCCCGCAGTCTCTTTGTCCCACCTAGTGGGTCAGAGATAGGCCAGATCCCTTTCCAAATTAGACCTTCCCTTCTGGTGTTTCTCACAGACCAGTTCAACTCCTCCTATATCCGATCAGGAGTTGGGGGAATGGAGGGAACCTGGGCCCGCCATCTACACCGAGTTCTAACCCAGGGCCCTGTGGATAACACCTGTCTACGTTTCCTGTATCTGCTGCATGACACCTACAACTCCCTGGGCTACTTCCCCATGGCCTTCCCCCAGCCCCTTCTTTATCCTCACCGCAGGGTCTTCCCCCTGAAGCTTGATCGCGCTTGTACTTCTCAGTCCTCCAGCAGCTTCTCACTCCCTGCTTCTTGCATGCCCTCCACTAACTGATGGGAGGTCCTTTTTAAACCAAGTGTCCTGAACAGTCTGCCTGCCATAATTGATTCTAGTAAGTTCTTAATTGGCTCCAGGTGTCTTAATTAGCTTGCCTGTCTTAACTGGTTCTAGCAGGTTCCTGATTACTCTAGTGTAGCCCCTGCTCTGGTCACTCAGGGAACAGAAAACTACTCATCCAGTGGCCAGTATATTTGCCCTCTACCAGACTCCTGTACCCCACTGGTCTGGGTCTGTCACAGTATAAAAGAGGGAGGGAAGTGTTCCTTTTACATGTTAGGCCATGTCAAATCCTTTTACTCCATTCTAAAAAGTAGGCATGACACATTTGCATCTGGGTTTTTCTCCCCTCCCCCACAAACAAATGAGGCTCAGTTTCCTTAATATTCTACTCAGTCACATTCGGGGAGAGTCCCACTTGATTCTTTAAATAATCAACTGTTCAATGCAATTATCTCTAAAACCTACTCAACACCAAAAAATTCCAGGCATCCAGTTTTGGAAACAGCCATCCAATCTAGATTTAATTGGAATGCACATGCCATGCCAAAGGCATTCCCTGAGTGGAAGTTCATTGCAGAAGTTATTTGCTTATTCATTTCATCCCACTCCTAACTTTTTATTAGGCTAAGTAGTTCCTTTAACTTGCTATGGTTCACACATTTCAATATATAGGCTTACGTCCCCACTTGGTCCTTGCTCAGACAAGCTATAGATTCAGGGTAAAATTGTTATTTCCCTTCAATCCCCCTGGCCATACTTGTTCCTAGAAAGTCCCTCCAATTTATCAGTATTTTTCTGATGAGTCCAAAACTAAGCATAGCATTCCATGTGCGATCACGTCACAACCCTACAGAAAGAAATCACCTATTTCTTATACTATATCTGAATATGCAGTCCAAAACTGCACAGCCCATTTTTGCTATTCTGCTGTCTATGTTACTTCTAAAACTAAATATGATTCTGAAATGCAGTAAAGTCTTTGGCATTACTGATTTCCATGTTTCTCTTTCCCATTAAATAGCTTATTTTCAGCCCTCAGTGGTGTTATCAACTACTCTTTATTTATTGTAATCTGCAAATTAACATGCTCTTTCTATTGGAGATATATTTGATGTTTAACAGCTGTCTTAAACGACTCTTGCATTACTCCAATTCCTACTTCTACCAACTTGTTATTCTGACATTTATCATAACTTTGTTTATGGTACTTTTTTTATTCACAGGTCAAAGCATTTATATCAAAGCCTGTATGAACTAAGTACCAAGTTTTGAGGTATTGTCAATAGGTCTTTTAAAATCATGTTACAATGCATCTACCACTTACACACTAATTTTTAAATTTCTATTACAATTAAGTATCAGAGAGGTAGCCGTGTTAGTCTGGATCTGTAAAAGCAGCAAAGAGTCCTGTGGCCACTTATAGACTAACAGACGTATTGGAGCATGAGCTTTCATGGGTGAATGCATGCATCCGACGAAGTGGGTATTCACCCATGAATGCTCATGCTCCAATACGTCTGTTAGTCTATAAGGTGCCACAGGACTCTTTGCTGCTATTACAATCAAGTTTGTTTAGAGTTATTCTTTAATCTCATGATGCTTCTTGCTCATGGTTCTATTAACCTCTGCAAAATTTGCAATTTGTTCTTTGACTAGGAAAAGGAGGCTAGACTTACAAAATGGCTATTGCCAGGATTACTTGTTCAAAATTCCATTTTATATTTGTTTTTTTTCCATTTTCTGGTCCCTCTCAATTTTTTTTGTGTCCCTTCAGAAGTAATTGACAGTGGTACAGAGTATATTTGCTACAGCAATTTCTTCAGCATCTTAGGATGCATATCATCTGGACTTTTTAAATAGTTTATGTTCAAATAGTCCAAAAAAACCCATCTGGGCTTTATTGGTAAGTATTTTTACAAGTTTCTCATTTCATGAACACCTAACATATTTCTTGTTGAAAAATAGAAAAAATATTTGATCATATATGCCATTCAATCCACTTTCATTTACTTTTAAATTGACCTACTTTTTTCTGCCATTTGTCATCTCATTATACTTACCCCGCAAATGAGGCAAAGTAAACACAAAGCTTCCTATAACTCATTCGGCTTTTCTCTGCAAGTTTAAACTATATTCTTGTTTGGTTACCTCATCTCTTTTCCCTTAACAGTACAGGGCTTTTTCCTCTATCCTCAGGTCTTTGAACATTCCTTTATGAAGGAGACTGTTGGCTCCTTATTCACTGTATGCTTCTATTTCAGAAGTCATCTAGTCAGTAATGGCTTAATTGTCATATCTTGTAGAACTCTCCAATTTCTCCCCACACCAGTCGTTTGCAAAGCTTCTCCCCACACCAGACCTTCCTTGCTGGATTTCATATTTCCTCAAAATTAGGTTCCCTGAAATTTAACACCTTTGTACTATTGAATTCTGTGATCTCAGTGCACAGAATTCAATTTGCTCATGGTTAGTGGTTTCAGGATCCCTTTTTATTCTTACATTCAATCTGTTCTCCTTTACTGGTAGGGAGTAGAGGCTGGCTTCTTTCACTGGAATTTCTACCTTTTGGATCACACGAATGCAGACATGGCTAATGCTAGCCAAATGCACAAATAAGATATACGATGGCTCAGATATTTTATTTCCTAGAACAAATCCTGGTGGGAGCAGTCATTTTGGTAAATGTAGCTGCAACAATAAGCAGAAGTGTCAAATTCTGGCTCACCAAGTCAAGGGCAGGATAACAGCTCCCTGAAGCACTTGTCGCCTGGTAAAGCAACATTTTGAATGATAAGTAATCTGTGCTTGTGATAGAATTGGATGTAGCAGCCAGGTCAATGCCTTGGCCTTGACAGGACTCTGCAGTAAAGAGCCATGAATGATAATTACTGGCACAGTCCTTGCTGTCAGGAAAGCACATGGACATGCTGAGTAAGGATGCATAAAGAGAAGATTTCCAGAGAGATAAAAGCAAACAATACACAGTGAGTGTTGAGTTCAATGTAGGTTGATGGGGACTTTAAAGAAGCACAGCAGCATCTCCAGCTCTGCTTGCCAGTGCTAAGGGGTGCAAGGCCAAGGCTAAAGGCACCCTTCCTTTTGGGCCATGCAGTTCTTGAACTCAGATGGGCACAAGAACTGAGATTGTTGTTCGTTCCTACATGAGTGTGTGGAAGGGGAAAGGCTTGTGCTATACCTTCCTGCATACCTGTGCACAGGCCAGATGAAGTCTCTCCCTCAGCATGCACATTCATGCCCGTAACATATCAAAGCTCCAACAGAGCCCTGCATTATTCAGTGAGGGCCTCAGAAAACATGCATGCTTAATATTCAAATAAGTTGTCATGCATTTTGTGATACAGCCTCCCTTTGCTCATATCTTTGGTAAGTGCTGAAAACCATGCAAGAATTCAGAGATTGATTCTGGGGTTGGACATCTCACTGCATGCAAGTCAAAGCTAAATTTTCACTGGAATACTCAAAATATTTCAATGAGGACTATTTTGCCATGCCATATTAAAACTGTCTGCCTCCAACCATTACAGCTCTACAGGTACTGAGCATTACAAAAAGAAAATTGTTGCTCTTTTGAGAAGTCGTTTTGGAGATTTGCAGCAAGTCATTTTGTTGTTGGAGAAATCAATTATTCTGAGTCTAGAGTAGTATATAATACTTACACTTATTTACACCTCTACATACTGCTCATCTTAAATAGCAAAAAGCCAATTTGTACATAGAGACAATTCCCGAAGGCCAGCTCAGTCACCATAGCTCAGCTATAGCTCCCTCCATTGCGGTCCCCTCCAGCTCTCTAGCCACCCCAGAACACTCTCCTCACTAATACACTAGCAATTTTGGAACATTGTTGTCCTCCCTTTCCTAAGCCCCTGTGTTTGATACTTGCAAGACCTCTTCCTAAGCTTCTGTCATGACCCCACTTCTGCTAGTGCAATTTTTATTTTTCACACATGTGCACACTGATGTATTCCCCCCACCACCAAAACAAAGCCTTGTTTTTGTCAAATTATCTGATGGCCAAACCATTTTTGCTCACATGACATAAAAGCCTACCTTCAGTAAGAGAGCGCATGTCTGCAAGAGTTCATCCCAAGAGTGAGCAACTGAAAATGTGGAATTCTAATGGAAACACAAAAACCTATCCTTCCAGATCTAGGAACTTATGATGGCTATATACAAACCCCACATCTGTAAGGAAAAGGTTATGCAGCTGTTCTGGGCCCAGGCAGCCCCAACCACCACACTTGCAAAGCATGCATGACTTGGAGGAGGAGCTCAGAAGGAGAACAGGCCAGCTCAGTAGGGCAGCAGACAATGGAGGTGAACTGACCTACATTCTGAGTTCCTAGAAAGGAGCATTGCAGGCGCTCCTGCTGCCTGAGGCCTGGCTGTGTACCGATGTTGCCAAACCCAAAGGGAAGAGATTTGTGATTCTCAGGAAGCCTGAGACTTTATCTTTGATTCCAGTTATTTACAGTCTTTATCTATTGTGAAAAGAGAGAACTGGTAGGAAGTGATCCAGAAAGGCAGCAGTATAACACTCTGGGGTGCAGGAAATAGCTGCTTACTACTGGGCCCTGGATCAGAATCCAGTGAAGGGGTGGGCCCAGGTTCCCGCACCAAACCCTAGGAGTACCAAAGACAGAAGCCTAACCATGATATGGGGAGTCTAGATAGTCAAGATCCCAAGACCCTGAGCCATATGCCCCTCACATTAACTAGAGGGCTATCCTTTGCTGGACTGTTTATATACTCTGAAAGGGATAGACATCCATGCGTGACCTGGGCAGATGGCTGAGTCAGAGAAGGGGAAAACCACCGCAGAACCAGACTAGCTGTCAACAGGGGGGTGCCAGCAAGGAACAGAACCTGCCACATTATTGTGATAACTGGGACTACAAATTTACCTTAACAGTGAGCTTAACTGTTAAAAAAAAAAAAAGTACTTGAACAAATTATAACGTCATAAAACATCAAATAATTTATAATAAATGTTGACGGGAAAAGGTATGAAAGATATGAAAAGACTGAATTAGTCGAAACAAAAAGGCCTATTGATATAACTCAAGAACTATATTAAGATCATGCCAGTAAACAAGAAAAGTGTGGAACCAGAAATCAGTGAACCAGAATTGGTGTGTTTGGAAAAAAGGCCTAATTGGTGGACAATATAATGAGGGGATGGGCTATTCCATTTCCTTTATGGGTCCTTAAAGAGACTTTGGGGAGAAAAATTGACTATTGGAACAAGCTTCACCATCATACCTGCCAACCCCCACTGTCTTCTGGGACCCTGGGTCTTCATCATCTTGATCCTGAGAGATGTCCAGACCAAACCAGGCCAGATCAGATAGAGGGTCCCAGATGACTTTGCCACCCCTACCGGCTACAGCTGAATCCCAACCGCCACCTGGGATTAAATAGACTTTAACAATTGCTCCATCCCATCCCATCTAATTTCTTCTCTTTTCTCCAAAAGGACATTTATTACCATCTTTGATGCCATTCAAGAGATGATCACAAAAGGGTTTTTTTCCTTCTAAACCTCTCTCCATCTAATGGGGAAAGGTATGTAGTTAAAATGAAAGCCCTAAGGACTTCACATTTCAAATGATTGAACTGTCTTTCCTTCTTTTCTTTATCTTCAATAAAAGGTTAAAAGGATTTTTAATGGTGTCTTTGCCATGATACTAAGCAGACTGAGGTCTCGGTATACCAAATCCCAAACCTTCTTTAACACTGTTTAATGTTCAGCATTAAACATTACTGGGTTATGTTAACACCTTTGGCCCAATTATTCCATCTAAATTAATACAGCCCCTCCCCGTCCTTGGGCAGCACCTGCAGTGAATGATCTTCACAGAACTGCTTGAAAATCCCCTGGCAATTATTCGGTTGGATAGTATAGCTCAATATATCATCTCACTAACTGGGTAGTTTGCACAAGCTAACAGTATTAACTGAAGATAGAGTCAGACCCAGGGCCACAGGAGAATATGTACAAGTAGGTCACAGAAGTGCCTAAAAGAGGGAGAGATCCATATCATCAGGAAAGTGACATCTGAAAACTGAGAGACAAAACTGATATAGTTTCGGAGCCAATTGCCAATAAATAAAAGAACCACAAGTGCTACATTGTCTGGGTCTAGGAACATGCACGCCCTTTTTAAAAAATTATTATTCTTGAGGAAATTCCCATAATATGGAAAAAAGATTCTGACATGCATATAATTTAATGCCTGAAATGTTAACTTAGCAATTCACTCAATGATAAAAAAAACCCAACCCACTGCAACTAACCATGTATATTAAAACAGTAATACCAACAATAAGGAATGTTTAAATCTTGCATTTAGATAGCTATCTATACCAAGCACCCTTTGTATTATAAACTCTCTTCCTTTTCTCTAGAACAGTTTAAAATGCACAACAGTCACTACGTGAAAACTGAGCTTTGCACAGTCTGCAGCATGGATGTAAACTAGTTATTTATACTGAGGTGCTTTTAATGTTTAACATATCTACCACTGGGGCTGTCTTTTTGTTCTGTGTTTATACAGCACCTACCACAATGGGATCCTGGTCTATGGCTAAGGCTCCTATGCAATATAGTAATACAAATAACTAAATCTATCTGCATTCACTAGGAATTTACTGTTTGCATAGTGTGTGTAACCAACTGACCCAGGCTGGTGTCAGGTCTGCAATAATATTTACATTAACTGTATTTCCAACCCCAGGATTCAGACCCCCAAAATTGCTAAACTGATTTACAAACCTCATAATTCATAAATAAACAAATAAAAATCAAGTATGTTGTTTTCTGTTTTCAGTTCTTAGGAAACACATCACATTTTCAAGCTTTTCTCCACAGCTGTGAAGGCAAAAATCTTGACTTTTTTGGATAAAAGTTGAGATATTGATCTATAACAAGCCTCCAGGAGCTGGGACTTTAAGTCATGAGACTCACGATAAAATTGCAAGGGCTAGAAACGGTAACAGAAAACTGAGTTTACATGATAGAACAGGTTTAAACTAGGTTTGTGAAGCATCACATAAACATGCCCCTGTATAAAGTGTTTTTAAAAGTTTACTTACTCTACTCATACAAAATTTCTATTCAATGACTGCAATCTAGGTCTTGTAACAAGAATTCAGGGCCCAACTGTACAATCACTGATCATGCCTTGTAGTTGATTAGGACTCTACTTATTTCCTTCAAAAAGAAGGAAGAGCACTCTATCATAGGAGGTGCTCATTATCCTATCAACTTAGGACCCTATATTGCAGCAAGAGTCACCTGAATTAAATTGATTTGGTATGAGTTATATCTTCAAAATGTGAGAGAACTACCATGTTGCTACATGTTCATATACTTTAGATGTACATTTTTTCTTTTTTGTATTAATGCTATATGACTCACTGCACTACCTTAGTTAGTTATTTAAAAAAATTGACTATTTTGTTTGTTATACATACACACGCACACCCTTAAACCTATTAATGGTCACCATAGGGACTCATTTTTTGAGCATTGTAAAAGCTATTTGTTTGTGCGGCATGAAAAAATTTGCACGTACGCACTTTTAAATGTTATAAGAAAAATAGAAGTGGGCAAAAGAGGGGATTACTTACCACACACAATAACTGTTTTATACTATTGCCTCCAGAGAACCATTCAGTTGGCATTGTGTGTCCAAGCACACAGTGACAGAACCTAACATTTTCAGAAAGGCTTTGTTCTTTCTAAATAGTAGCCGATAGCTCTTATGTTTGTATACATAGCATGACCTCCTCAAGATAGTTATGGGATTTGAGAAGAAAACAGGCAGAGAAACTGACTTCAGATGAAAGTCAGAAACTTTGGATGAAGTGCAAAAAACACTTTGTTTATCTAAGGTGGACTAGCTGTCAGAGCCTTTACCTCTAAGACCCTGCTGGACAAGATGATTGCTACCATGAAAGAGAACAGCAAAAGGTGGAACAGAGAAAAATTCCAGGGGCACTTCTGTAAGTTTGGTGAGCGTCAAATGCTTTCCCCTGCCCACCAGCATCACCGTCTTCCTCGGGTAAATCTTCAACCAGTCATTCCTTATCCATGAGCTGATCTCGTCCAAGCACTGGAATATCTTGGTAATATGTGGTAAGTAGAGCTGTGTCATCTGCGTATTGCTGGCACTTCGGTCCATGTTGTCTTATAATTTCACCCCAGTGGTTACACATAGATGCTGAATATGACAGAAGAGAGAACTGATCCTTGTGGTACTCCACGAGGTCTGTTGTGGACATGTCGCTTTTCTTTGAGAAGGACATCGCTACTCTTTGAGTGCATCCCCTTCAGGAAGAAGTCATACCATTTTAGCACATTACCCTGGGCCCCTGACACCTCTCACAAGTGAGAGAGCAGTATCTCATGGTCAATGATGTTGAATGCCTGTGGAGAGTTCCAGGAGGATGAAAATCGATATCTGTCCTCTACCTATTGACAGCAGAAAATCATGCACTAGTGCCACTAAAGCAGTTTCAGTTCCACGTCCTGATGTGAATCCAGAGGGTGCAGGGTCTAGAATACTAGTTTCAGTTAGATGAGCTTGAAATTGTCCTTTGAGTAGCTTCTCTATGAGCTTGCTCAGGAATGGACAAGCTTAACTCATGCCCTTGCCAGCCTCCATATATTGCTCCCCTGTATTATGTTTGGAGCAACCTAAAACTGATCAGCTTAAACTGGGGAAAAAATTCAAGCTACTTATGCAGTTTTAAGGCCTTTTAAACTGTAAAAACCACATTCCTAAAATCAATCAACTTTTGAGTAACATCAAGTGTGTCTGGGACTGACCAAGAAAATGCTCCTTAAAAAGACAACATCTTAAAGTGTGTACTTTAAATTATGTACATACACATATATGGAAATTGCTCACACAGCTTACAATACTAGGGGCATGGAAAAAGTACTTGGCCTACAGGCACTGGTTGATTTGTCCTATAGTTAGTAGCAAACATATTATGGAAGCACCTAGAGATCACAAATTGGAATTGGGTCCCAATATGCTGAACAAATTATAAATGGATTGTAAATCCTCCAAGGAAGGTATTATCTCAACAACAGCTTGACATAAAGATGAAGGGAAAGCCATACATGTAAAGGGAGAGATTTCTTTGAGGTCACGCCAACAATCATCATACCGGCTGAGCCATAGTTCAAAGTGAATGGTGGTTTAAATTCAGAAGAAGAAAAGTTAAAGTGTCTACCCTGTAGTTTCAATACCTTCAGCTACTTTAGCCATAGCTGCAGTTACTCCAGAACAGGAGACCCAAAGTGCTATTTACCAGTTGTTCACTAAGGATGCCTAGATTTGTAGACGCAATAAAATCGATCCCCGATCGCACTCCCTGTCAACTCCGGAACTCCAGCTTGTGAGAAGCGGAAGTAGAGTCGATGGGGGAGCGGCAGAGGTCAACTCGCCGCCATCCTCATGGCCAGGTAAGTCAACCTAAGATGCGCCGACTTCAGCTACACTATTCACTAGTGTAGACCTGGGCTTAACATACATCCTACTACGTATGCCCAATTTTCTCCACTTGCTGTGGATTAGCATTCTAGGCCTTTTTAAACTATTCAAGTATTTTTAATTTTTTGAAGGCAAGAATCTCCTGACTGACTTCTTGGAATAGAAGAGTGCACCAATTTAGAAAACTAACAAGCCAGTTGGGAATGTCAAATGCAAGAGCTGCAGATTCATAAAGTAAGAGTGTTGTCAGAGGACAGTTCACAAGGCAAGAGTGCTTCAGATCACTGGGGAATTTTAACTGCTGACTAGCTGACAAGTAAAGACTTACTGCATTCTGATCGGGAAACAAAATAGTACTTACGTACCATATGAAATTTCTGCAGATCAGTGAGGGCTGGCATTTTTCCTTGATACATATTCCCCCGCCACCCCATCCCAGCTGTTGCTTTTGCAGTACTTGCTCTCCAAACAGAAACGAGCACATGATCTGCTCCTGCTGTGCAGAAGTCAACACACTTTTCCAGAAGCCAAAATCATTACCTGTGGCCCATCTGGTATAAACCAGAAACAGAAGTCAAGAACTAGGGAGTTTGCCAACAATGTCATGTCCTGAATAAAAAGTATGTAAATGTTAGTCAGCAGATATCAAGGACTGAATGGGCCAGGAGCTGTCATCCTCTTCCCAACAGGAGAGTAATCCGGGTCAGGGTTGAGGCACGTAGGCAGGGCATCTTGGACTGCCACTGCCAATGCTGGTATTTTGTGGATAATTTGAAATGTTGTACCCAGGGCTGGTCAACCAGATTAAAAAGATTCATATATGATCACAAATCCAGGGCATGACTACTGGAGGGAAAGTTTCTTTCCCTACTCCTTACTCTATTGCCTTAACCCATTTTAAGGGTCCAGCTCTCTTCAACTCCTTTGCCTCCATCTCTTTTGATAAGTTAATTAAGCAAGACTACGCAGAATGAACATCTGCTGCTCTTCCATTAGTTTCTCTAATTTCCAAACTATTCCAACACCCTTGATGCCAGGGCTCAATGCCCAGGCAAGCCATGCTCCAAAAGCAAAGCTTTACACAGGGTGAGCTTGTATCTCTAAGCATATGAATCCGATTTGAAAACACTAACATGCCAAATGTAGAATTTACTTCTCCTTACAAAGATTAATGAGTCTTTTTTTTTGCATAACTGTCCGGTATCATACCAAAAGGTATCTATTTCCCCTATAGCAGTTGGTTCAGAATCAGGAGCTCTGCAAATGTTGGGGTTGAGAAAGCATAAATTTCAGATATTGGTCTGTACCAGGTCAACTGACCTACAGATTTGCTCACTGTCTTAATAAAAGGCATTGAGAGCTTATCTAATAGGAATTCAAAGCTGTGTTGACATTTACACCAGCTTCAGTATTTGGAAGTGCAGCCTGATAGTAGTTACATTAATTTTAAATAGCAAGGCATAGTCTTTGAAAGCCATTTATTGCCAAGAATAGATTTGTTTCTGAGCTCCTCTAAAGAATCTATATAAAATACATTGAACCTCCGGTGTCTGCAGTCATTCCCATGCCGCAATGAGTTGGCAGCCCAACAAACAGCAGCAAACAAGGGCAGTCACTGGTCTGAACAGCATGCAAGAGAAACACAGATTCAACTTAGTGCCTTTGTTCAGACATCCACATTAACAGTAGCCATTAAAATAAGATTATCAAGAACAAGTCTGATCGGCAGGGCTACACTTTATCTTTTTATATGAGGAAAAAACCTAATCAGGATGATGGGAGTGTTTATAACTCAGTGTTTGACTCTGTGTTATTACCGTTCCTTTAAAAGGTTATTAAATATTTGCCAATGACAGTTACTCAGAAGCAATTACCAGAATCATAAGCTATCATTTTGCAACTCACCTCAAATGACCTTCACTTCTGCAACTAATAAAAATAAAATTTAAAAATGAGACTTTTAAAAGTGAAATGATACGAACACAAGAGTGGAGCAAGTAACCTCATCACCCTATTTTATTTAGGTCTCATCTTTCCCAGACTCATCTCTTATCTTTCATCTCTCCCTATGCTTAGTGGAATAAGCAGTTCAACACAGAGCAGATTTTAGCTGTCTATAGTTGTGCACACCTCTGGTGCTATATATTAATAAACATTAAGCTATTTCTGCATCAGTGATGATAGCTATAAAGTCAAATGTATCTATACAGGTCTGTCGCATCTTACGCGCATTTAACATGCACAATTTCAGCTTTATGCGGTCGGCAAAAACAAAACAAAAAAGATAAAAACAACAATTTTAATACTGTATCTGTAGTACGGGCGATTCCGCCCATCATTCAACTCAATGTAATTTTGACTATATGCGTTTTTCTCTTTACGCGCTAACCGCGGAATGGAACCCCCACATAAGATGAGACTCGCCTGTACTCAATTCAGAAGATCACAATATTACTGTTAAATTATTGTAAAATATTTGGGCAGCATTCGACAGATGGTACCTGCTCAGTGTCCCATCCAGACAGGTTAATACTGAGCTGACTGTAATCTGGAGCTGGAGGCTGGCTGATGGCAATGTCCAGGACTTAGTTTTATCTGGACTAGTAGCCAGATCCACAACCAGATCAGCCACGAGCTGCAGGGATTCACCAAACTGAGCCAGCAAGTCAACGTCATCAGTGTATTCAAGATCTCAAAGCTCTACACCACTGAGCTGCATGCTCAAGCTTATCTATCAACCAATCAATGGAGATATTGAACAGCAATGGTGACAGAACACAGCCTTGCCAAACTTCCATGGAAACAGGAAACCATGATGTGTATCTGCCACTGACTCAAACCCAGCTTTCTGTTCCATTATGGAACTCTTCTGCCAATAACACTATCTTCCTACGGACACCGAGTCACCTCATTAGATCCCACAAACATGTTCCATGCACTGAAACAAAGGCTTAATGGAAATCTATAAAATATGCTGTACCCATTTATTAAACTCAATCATTTTCTAAAAAAAGTAGCCTCAAGGTAAAGATCTTTGTGGAACAACCAGGTATCAAGTGGCACTGAGTACTCAGACCTTTGCCATGAAGTGCATTGTTGATTGAGATATTAACACAGAAGCAAAGACTTTCCCTGGGATTGACAACAGTGTAATACCCTTATAGTTATATATATTTGGTCTATCACCAATTTTGAACAGAGGCAGAATAAATACCCATCTTCAGGTCGCTTGGGATGACATTTGTGCGCCAGATGTCTGGAACAACATATGCAGCCATGGTGCAACAATACTCTCACCTGTCTTCAGCATCTCTGGGGTAATGTTACAAACCCCTGGTATCATCCCAGTCTTAAACTTATGGACTGCAATCCAGACCTCCTCTTGGTTGAAGGAAGGTGGCTCTACTGGAACTTCCTATTCCTCTTCCAATGAAAGGGGGCATGCTGGTGATGGACAATTGAGGAGTATTTTGAAATGATCTTTCCAATGATGCAACTGATCCTGAAGATTCTTGCTGTTGCTGACATCCAGATTCTCTACTGGGCAAGCTGTGGCCACCTTCCCCCACAACCACCATAAAGTTGAATAGTGGGTGTGGAGACTGCACCTGACAGCATCCTGGTCTAAACTGACTGCCAGAGTCAACCACCAGGATTCTCTATCTTTCTTACACGATGACTTGATGATGTCCCAAAGTCAAATCCACTCAGCCTTTGCTTTTGCATTCAACAAACAATTCGAAGATTCAAATGGTAGCCTTGTTTTTAACTTAGCTCTAACTGCAATGAGCATCTCCTCACTGATCCATGGATGATGTTTGAAGGGCTGAGGCCCCAGCACTGAACTGACAACAGTCAGCATGGTTGATCTGAAAATGTCATTCTTCATCGGATGACAGAGGGAGAGCGCCATCAGTCTCTGATGCTTCGATATTCTTCAACAGCTCAGAACAGAAAGCTACCTGGTTGAATTGAACTAATTTCAGCCGATTAACTGTTTGTCTTTCAAGTCAGAGGCACACTTTTGTCAGCAGAAACAGATGTCCAATGTCAAGTTCAGCACCTCTACAAACTTGTACATCCATGACCATTGACCAATGTGATTGTTATTGAGGGCATGACGAATAACAGTCCTAGTGAAACCATCTGGGCTGTACCAAATCTGCTTGTGAACCTTTAGGTGACAGAAGTGAGAGTCGGTGATCACCATGTCACTGGCAGCCACAAATTCCAGCAGTCACTGCCCTTTCCTGTTCTCCTGCCCGACATCAAACTTCTCAAGCATACACTTGACTACGTGTCATTAGCTTTTCCTATTAGCACATTAAAGTTTCCCTGGATCATGAGGACATCTCTTCTTGGAGCTTCATTAACAATTGACTGGAGCTACTGGTAAAAGTAATCTGCAGCCACATCATTGGTATTAATGTGACTACACTGCAAGGATGGTAAGATGCTCACAGATGGCCTGGAATCAGACAGTGATAGGTCGCTCATTAATCACCTGCCAACTCTGCAATACCCACTATGCACTGGGTGAAAGTACAGTGGCTATCCCTTGCTAAGGCAATCTATTGGGGCAGTCTGAGGGGGGGGGGGAAATGTGTGGTCATCAACTTTCTTTTCATGGCTTCCTAGCCAGTACACTTCAGATAAAGCACAGATATCAACGTTCAGACTTTTAAACTGCACGACAGGGAAAACAGCTGTGGCTCTTTCGGACATTGTTCAAATGCTCCAGACACCATTTTATATATGATGCAGGATATCGGAATGGCCCCTTTATAAGCTTTCATTGGTCATTTTCACATCAGGAGTAGAGAAACTCTTTGCTGTTTGTTAGTTAACTATGGGTCTTGAACTCTGTCTAAGGAGCCAGTAAGTTCCAACCTGCCACCCAGTGACCTGCTAACAGTTGCTAGAACTAGAAGCTGAACTCTGAAGGAGGGCTTAAGTCCTGAGAGCTGAATGACAGAATTAGGGGTGGGAGGGTCCCTGATTGTATTTAAACCAAGCATAGGAAGAGAAGTTGTCCAGGCAACTGGGTTTCCCCTGCTTAGGACCGCTTCTCTTGTGTTACCTCGTCCTACTGCCTGACTCTGATCTCCTAGTATCTGACCCAGCCTGGCTTCTGCTCTGAGCACTAGGTCAGACTATCCATGTCCTGGTCATGACACTGTTTCAGGTACCAGGACAACTGACAATAGTGTTGCAGGTGATCAGCTTCAGTATTAAACATTCTCACGATGTGAACGTACTGACCATGAAGGGCTCTTCACAACCTTGAGACCCCACTTTTCTATGATGCCTACAAGAAACTGAACAATTAGTCTACAGCGTGAGGGACAACATGGTATAGTTGATTAAGTGGAAATAAGGTGGGGAAAATGTATATAATTTTCACAATTTGATGTCATCCTTCTCCTTCACTTTTTATCTATTGCTTATCTTAGTGGATCATTGCCCACCCAAACAGCTTGTCTTCCTAGGTTACCAGAAACACAAAGCATAGCCAGCTCACTCCATGTATATGCTACCTATAGTTTACGCATACTAATGATATAAGCATTATTTCCCATATGTAATTTCATATTTCAAATATGAGGGCAATCAGAAAGAAAGTCTGCCACCAGAAAAGGTCAGGACAGTGTATCAGGAGTATTACTGCTTTCACAAAATTAGTTTAACATACCTCAGTCTGTCACAAGCACATTGACCTTTCGCTGCTCTCAACAGCAAACATTGGTAAAACAGCACCATGTTTAATAGATACTGCTCAGTAAGCATAATTGTTCTCTCATATGTTTGTGCTCTTGTATTTAACAAAATCTGCTGATTCAAAATCCCTTTTGAAATAAGTTTCTGGGTTCCTGCTGTTTTAATACCTCATGTTATTTACTTATCCAAGTTGCAAAGATTTAAATTTGCCTCTCAGTGATCTGGCAATAATAAAAACCTGAAGTGTTGGTGTCCTTATTTCAGAATGTACTGAAACCTTAGAATATACCTATTTTATAATGTAATTGAGTTTGTTGGCCCTATCATACCATAAAGATTACCATATTGTTTCCTTATTAGTTCTGTTTTGAAATTACAACTTGCTGTGCATTTTTATAAACAAAAAGTTCCACCTCCTAGGATAGGAACCACACAAGAACACCTGTTTAATTGCAGGAAGTTACTGGAAGGTATTTAGATTTGTGGCAAAAACATTGCAACAACTTTAAAAAAAGAAGAGTTTGATCTCTTGCAAAATAAAACTCAAGATACTTTAATAACTGTGATCACCTTTTATATATGCAAACACTTGTTATATGTAAGGTTCTTTGAACTGGGCAATTGGTATTGATTTTGATTTAAAGAAAAGTAGAGCATTTGCCAGAGTGGAGGAAGAGACTCAAACATTTTTTAAAAACTGTATTTGCAGAAGATTTAGGGCTTGTGTGTTCCCCATAATTAATACCCCAAAGAGGAATTTGGATAGCCCAGAACTAATTAAGCTTGGAAAGCACGAACCTGCAACCAACAGTAAAAGTGAGTAAGTTAGTAAGTGCAGGGGCGGCTCTAGGAATTTGGCCGCCCCAAGCAGTCATGCCAGCGGGAGGTGCACCGGAGCCGCGGGACCAGCGGACCTCCCGCACGCATGACTGCGGAGGGTCCGCTGGTCCCGCGGCTCCAGTGGACCTCCCGCAGCTGCGGAGGGTTCGCTGGTCCGCGGCTCCGGTGGAGCATCCGCAGGCATCTAACTTGGCGTGCTGGGGTCTGGAGCCGGCCCTGAGTAAGTGTTCATAATGTTACCTAAACTGAAAAGGGAACAGAATTGACAAAAGGGGAATGAGCTGTTGTTTTACTATGTTCAATGTAAAACAAAAACCTAAATGTATTACTGTATCAATAGCAATGTAAGGAGTTTTTTTTCAAATATTGCCACTAGAGCCAGTTTTATCCCAACATCCCCAGAAGGATGTAAACTACCTTCTAAAGATAAATTAACAATCTTTTGAAGTTTAGAGGAGGAGGCAACATATGTTCACTGAAAGCATATAAAAAGGTTGTTTTGAAATAATGTATTTATTTTGCCATCTCACTGTCAACCATACCTCAATTAATTCGACTCAATTGCTCCTGGGCATAAAGGCTGCTTAAGTTCTAGATGAAAACATCATGTAGCTTTCAGGCAATATGCTCATAATGAATGGAGATGAGCCATTTACTGAGTTTTAAAATACTATGCAATTTTTATGACAATTTAGAAGTCATTGTGCTTACATCACACAACATTTAAATTATGGACCCAAACCTCCAAAAGTTGAGTAAATGCATAGCCTCTTGCAGCACGGCCCCTGTATAAACACAGTAAAATCAGTTTTGTTTTCTCATGAGTTAATACCTGCAAACAAAGTGATAAGACTAGCTGCACTGAAAAGAACTCACTGACAGAAGAGCAAGTTCTGAGCATCAGCTGGACACAGGCCACCCAGTATGGTATTTTATGTTTATAAATTTGGCTCAGCTTGATACTTTGTTTTATTGTCAGGAGGAATAAAAATTTATTTTTTTTCCTGACAAAAATTTTTTTTAAAGTTTTTATTTAAATCAGAATTTTTATTTTGTTATTTAAAAATAAGCCTGTTTAAAATGAATTCTGCATTTAATACAAAATATGTCTAAGACCTAAACTTATTTATAATCTCTTAAAACATTTAAATATAAAATAAATATGCTCAAATCCATTAACCTCTATCAAAAATTTGAGTTAAAGAATGTTTTTCTATATAAAAAAAGAATCGGGGAAAAAAATCTAACTTTTGAGGTCCAGCCTTATAAATATGGCACAATAGATCATGTACTGTATTAAGGGCTCATTTTAATAAAAGTCAGTGTAATGTGCTGTTTTGTGTGTTTAAGTTCCAGTTATCATACTAATACAGCTTGACACAAATCATGAGCAAAAAGTTAATTATCTAATAAATAAGCAATAGACCATTCACTATTTTCTAACATACTAAAAATGTATAAATTAATTAATACATTGAAAACATTAAGATTAAATTGCTTAAATAACTGTTATAGTGTAACCTACCAAGTAACAAAAAGATGTACCAGCGTAAAGGCTCTATTTAGTTGTAAAGCAACATGTTTTAATTGTTATGTCAAACAACGGAATGCATCTTTCTTTAGAAAATAATTGAAGTACAAATGGAAAAGCTGACTAAAATCAATTATTTAAATTGAAGCCTTTCACTTTGTGGTTTAAATCAATCCACCCTATTTACTGTACTTTGACATCATCTTAGACTTGAACAGCAATTAGTGACTAAGGGTATATCTACCCTAAAATTAAAAACTCATGTCTGGCTTGTGCTAGTTGACTCAGGCTCACCGGGCGTGGGCTAAAGGGCTGTTTAATTGCAGTGTAGATGTTCAGGCTTGGGCTCAGGCTCAAGCTCTGGGACCCTCCCTCTCGTGGGGTCCCAGAGTTCAGGCTCCAGACCGAGCATCTGCACCTCAATTAAACAGCCCCTTAATCCATTCCAGGCCAGCCTGAATCAGCTGCCAGAGGCCAGATGCAGGTGCCTAACTGCAGTGTAGACATACCCTAAAGGGCTGAGTCTACTGAAATGTTGGCACCTAAACGCTCACGGACATGAATAGAAATCAGAGTACTTCAGACCTTATGCAACTTTATTCCCACCCCATTGTGATGAAAAGTCTTTTGAGCCTAATATTAGGCCAAGGGATTTCACCGACACCTTGCTCAGTTTGGTTAAACAAACCAGCAATAGCATGACTCCAGTAACATTCTATTTGTTGCTTTAAGTTCAGAGAGAATTTCACCTAGACCACCCAACAACTATTAGCACCACTTTTTCATCTGGCTTGAATGTGCATCAACAAGCTTGAGAAATGTACCCAACACCTTAGCCCAAGGACTAAGCCTACTAGTCCTACTAGTGTGCTGCTATGCCCCTTTAAGTAAAGTACCTTCCTACTGCATTCCTTTTAAGCACAACATGCTCAATCAAATTTCTATTTATTATAAGTTAATAACCTCCCCTACATTTGATTTTGTACCCTTCTTGGCATAAATGTTTCCTGTGGCAGATCTTGGTGCATCATCATCTTCTTTTCAGTTCCTTATTTCTCTACATTGTGTTCCACCTCCTACTTTCCATTACTCCCCACCAACCTTAGTACCATACTCCATTTCCAGAGCAGCCTGTCACCCTCATTCCTTCCTACAGTTCTGAATAGCAGCAGTGAAGATTAATGAAATTCTGGTCACTTTCCACTCTACTACAGCTTTGGACAGAAAATGCACAGGCACTTGAGCTGTCTAAGGTGACCTTGTGAATAGAAAGGCTCTTTGCAGCCAGAACAAAAAATAAGCAGAAGGGCTAGAAACTTAATTTTAAAAAATAATGAAAGCTTAGATTTAAGCAATTAGGGAAGTTCTCAACCTCCGGGAGAATGGATTTTTCAAGCCTTATGCATCCCACCTCAAACATCTGCAGCTATGGATACACAAAATATTGTATGCAAGGAGTACACATTATGTTCAAATATTTGAGGGGGAGAACAGTGTTTTTGGTTCTCCTGACTTTCAAATAAAGCCAGCAGCATTGTTGCTGTGCATTTCATGAAACTGATAAAAAGCTAACAATCTGCTGAGACAGCAGCAGCTTTAATATGCTTCTTTCAAAGTCTGGGATGTAAAAAGGTAAAGATGAAAGACAGATGCTCAATTACAAGTTTAACTGTGCTTGTTCTGCTAGCAAGTAACAAATGTGGGCAATTCTATTCCTTAGTAGATAAATATTCCAAAAATGCTATCAGGGAGAAGGAGAAGTGGTATCAGGGTGTATTATAGGTGTGATCCAGTGAAGAATGTGAAGATTTATTTGCTGTGGCAACTAATATGTGAAAATGCAAGTATGAAAAGAGATACTCCAATACAGAATTGAGTGTGAGTACAATTAAGACTCATATCAAGCAAGTTGCCATTTCAAGCAAGTTAGTAAGTGAGAAGTTGAACAAGACTAGACACCGTCCAACCCTGGTACTGTGACTCTGGGTACATCTAAAGGATAACTGGAAATGATTATATGCGGTTTATATGCAGTTCCATTGTTCAAGGTCTATGTTGCCTGGCACTATGGAACAAGCAGTGCTATCAGGACACCTTCTAAGCTATGGAACTAGGATGGGCAACTAATATGTACATTAATATAAGCTACTTTCATGGCCAAAGGTTGTCATAGTAGACTTCCTAATCAAACTCTTGCACAGATCCAGAATCATATCTTTGAGAGGAAGATCCAATGATCTAAGCAGTCAATGAAGCAGAAGACACAAGAGCATCATCATTAACTCAATAAAGGATGACTGATGTCTGTCCTTGATGTGAAATCCAGGTTACATCCAGAACTTTTCAGACTTACAGCAACAGTTACAGGAAACAAGACAAGATAAAATTAATTACAGCTAGGAAATCAGACTTCCCAGTAGCCAAAGACATCTAGGCTACTAGGCTTCAGTAGGCACAGACTTTCCATGTCTTATCTCCAAGTGAAACCAATCTCTCACTGTGTTCAACTTCTCCCAGTCGAAAATGTCTATTTGTACTCTGGTAGCACATAGGAGCTCCACTCATGGACGGGGCCCTGATGGACACACATGATTCCTGACCCAAAGAGCAAGTAAACGGTAAGAGACGACAGATGGATACAACAGACAGAGAGAGCATATGGAAACAAGACAATGTGGGTCAGCAAGATAGGCAGCATCACCAGCTGCCTAACCAGTATCAAGTTTTTTGTAGGTTTCACCGCAATGGCAAGTTTCATGGAGGGATCTGAAGGAGGACAGAAAGATGGTTTTGCAGATTCATTGGAGCACAGGCACTGGAACCTGGGTCTCCCACCTCCCGGCTGAGTGCCCTAACCCACTGGGCCATACAGTCATTCTAATAGTCCCTCTCTCTGGCCCAATGCACATGTAATTATTTATGCACAGAATAACAGCTTCAACAGGAGAGACAGAGACCTGCCCCAGAGTAGCCCACTGTCCAATGGTTAGGATTTGAACTCAGGTGCCCTTTCTCCACATCAAGCAGAAGGGAGAATTGAACTCAGGTCCTCCACATCCTGGGTGAGTGCCCGAAGCACTAGACTAAAAGTTATAAGAAGGATGGCACCACTACCTCTTTCTTCCACATCTCCCACTCTTTTGTGGGTTTAGATGTGTTCAGAGCATATCTACCACATCAGTCTCCATACGCAAGATAGGCAGGGGAATGCCTAGTTTGAGAATCCCACTGGGGCTTAGATTCGAGATAAATGGTGAGCTGCTGGGGAGAAGCAGCAGGACTTAGGTGGCTGTGTGCATGCCCGTCCACCCACCCACCAAAATTTAGTTTTCTTAGGGACTTTAACAGAGGAAACTTAGGCATCTAGGGGCTTTAGGCACCTACAGGGTAGGTAGCAGCTGACAAAAGTTCTGTGAATGACAGTGTCACCTAAATGTTGGACTTAGGCACCGACAGTGGCAGTTCAGCACTTAAGTGATTCCTACCCAAAAGGTGCTTGCTTGGCTTATCTCAAACTTTTTCTCCTTACTGTTGCTACTCCAGTGGAAGAGCCATTCTTATCAGGACACTTCCTCATTTCAACACAACGCTATTTTCTGCTGAGAAGAAATCCAAGGTATCTCATCTGCTCAAACAACAATTTTTACCAGACTCCATCAGCTCTATGGTCCCAAATACAAGAGTGGTAGGATCTATACAGCCTTAGGTGTACAGTTAACATCTGAAGGATCATAGAGGCACCCCTTCTCAGGAGGCCATGTGTTTGGCTAGCTCACTGTTAACCCAAGGATACCGTGCTTGATGCAAAACAAAGCAATGCTGGCTTTTATGGATTAGGAATACAAGGAGAATTAGATGTACATGATCTGAAATTCAGTGTTTGTTAAAGTGTTTAAGTTTGTAAAAAATGGTTGCCTGTGTCAATTTCAGTTTAATCTCCTACCAGAAAGATTAGCTCCATGCTTTCATGCCACATCATGGCATACCAAATGAGGAGTCATCATTCAACTAGAAAAGAACATACATTTTTTAAGTTAGTAACTAACTAAATGAGTCTAAGCCAACAATACAGAAGTTCAGTTTCTCTTTTCCAAAAAGAAAAGTTACAGAGCGTTATCCCAGCAAGTTAACATTTTCAACTGCTGAAGAAAAATGTAGGCTACAATTAAAATTACAAAAATAATGCTAAATGCCATTAGAATGTAAGGTGCACTCTCTTCAGCAGCATAGTAAAAAGGCATATTAGAACAGAGAAGAGGAGAAGTGATGAATCACAGTAAAACAGTATCAGGTTTTATCATCTCTCAGCTCTAAGAACTATACAGGAATGGCTGGTGAGATATTTCCAATCTCCCTTAAAGTCCTTTGTCTTATAATGCATATGTAAAGGGGAAAAATCCCCTGCCACCAACTTCTTACTACTTTTTAAAATGGAATGTCAAGAATACTTACCCTCAGCATACTACAAATGGGTTGAGAAATCAAGTTTTAAGGCATCAGACTGTTTGAAAGGTACAAAGTGCTTTTATGCTTTCAACTTTTTTCGTCAAATAAGAAATCATGCACACTAAGGAGCAGAGGCAAAAATTACGTCTGGGATATAATAGCACCTAGCTGAGAATGGATGGGGAACAGAAAGATAATTTGAAATTTTGTGCTTAACATACAGATATGGCAAACTGCTCAGAGCAAAGAAACCACAGAATATTTGCCAGACGTGATTCTAGACAAAACCTGTAAATTTGCATCAGGTTATAAACAAATATGGGCTTGTTCAATGTCTTAAACCCATTTTGGAAAGGTTTGACTCAGCCATTTTAATTTGCTTGGGCCGGGACTGATCCTGTAAGTTCTCAGCCTAGAAGCATATTTCAGAACTTCATTCTAATAACTTCAACCATTTTTTAATTAAATACAAGGCTATGAAAGCTAAATTTCTTTCAGCTTGCAGCTTACTTCAAACTTTTGCAGAAAGCCTCACTAATCAAGGGATAGAAAAGTACCATTTTAATCGTTTAGATTAGATTGAGCCTTAGCAGTAGGCCCGGCATAGAGGATGGTGCATAGGTGCAGAAGGAACTCTGGAATGGAACTGAGGCAATTCTCTCCTTGATCCTGGGTAGAGAGAGAAGTTACTGCAGCCCTCTACAGGCTAGAACTTACTTTCTCCATCCATGTTGACTCAACTTTTCTAGCCTGCACTTACCTCCGCACTCAGATGTGCTGGGCATTAATACTGCCACACAAGAAGATAAAGGGATCTTGCTCCCCCTTCTTCCCTTGCACAGCTGCATTAGGCTGGCTCACAATCAGGCTCTAAATGTATGTCATCAGGTTTAAGTTATTTACTTTAAATGCTAAGGATTTTTTTATTGCTTGCAGAGAAGTACTAGTATAGCCTTAATTTCACAGCAAATGAGTAGGCACACTTCATATATCTGCTAACATTTACCAATCTTTCTTGAGAACCCTGCTAAGTCTGGGTCTCTGGCAACATCCTTATTTGTCCCTCTGATTGTTTCCCTGATGTAAAGGTCAAGAACATCTGTTTTTAAATTAAATACTACTCTGATAGTTAAAGTGCTAGGCTACTGGCAACTAATCTATCTCAAGGCTTGCTGGAGGGGGGAATTTACTCCCAGTCTACTATATCCAACTTTTGGGGGGAAACACTTGTGGAGAACTCGTAAATCAATAGGTTTCAGAGTAGCAGCCGTGTTAGTCTGTATCCGCAAAAAGAACAGGAGTACTTGTGGCACCTTAAAGACTAACAAATTTATTTTAGCATGAGCTTTCGTGAGCTGCAGCTCACTTCTTCGGATGCATAGAATGGAACACACAGACAGGGGATATTTATACATACAGAGAACATGAAAAGGTGGAAGTATGCATACCAACAGGCAGAGTCTAATCAATTGAGATGAGCTATCGTTAGCAGGAGGAAAAAAAACTTTTTGAAGTGATAATTAAGATGGCCCATAGAAGGTGTGAGGAGAACTTAACATAGGGAAATAGATTCAATTGGTGTAATGACCCAACCATTCCCAGTCTTTGTTTAGGCCACAGTTAATAGTATCTAGTTTGCATATTAATTCAAGTTCAGCAGTTTCTCTTCGGAGTCTGTTTTTGAAGTTTTTTTGTTGCAAAATTGCCACCTTCAAGTCTGTCACTGAGGGTATGTCTACACTACAAGACTATTTCGAATCAACTTAATTCGAATTTGTGGAATCGACCTTATGAAGTCGAAGTTGTGTATCCACACTAAATACACTAGTTCGACTGTGTGAGTCCACAGTAACGGGGCCAGTGTCGACTTTGGAAGCGGTGCACTGTGGGAAGCTATCCCACAGTTCCCGCACTCCCCGCTGCCCATTGGAATCCTGGGATTTCCCCCCAATGCATGCTGGGGGGGAAAAATGTGTCGAGGGTGGTTTTGGGTAACTGTCATCATTGAACCGTCAATCACGCCCTCCCTCCCTCCCTCTCTGAAAGCGCGTGCGGGCAATCTGTTCGTGCACTTTTCTGCTCAGTGACAGCGCGGGCGCCACAGCACTTTGAGCACGGATCCCGCTGCAGTTATGGCCGTTGTCAACTCCTCGCACCTTATCGTCCACCTCTTCCACAGTGAGCTGCTGAGAAATAGGGTTACTTTTCAATGGTGCTGCGAGCACTGGTGGACCATGGGGGACGTTTTACCAACATCAACGTCGGGTGGCCAGGCAAAGTTCATGACGTGCGTGTTTTCAGGAACTCTGGTCTGTTTAGATGCCTGCAGGAAGGTAGTTTCTTCCCGGACCACAAACTAAGTCTTGGGGATGTGCAGATGCCTATAGTGATCGTCGGGGACCCAGCCTACCCGCTAATGCCCTGGCTCGTGAAGCCCTATGCAGGCGCCTTGCACAGCGACAAGGAACTCTTCAAGTACCAGCGAGCAGTGAGCAGCGTGACCTGTGACTGTTCAGTTTCTTTACAGAGAAGCTGAAGCTGCCCCTGTTTCTTTACCAAGTGACTGTTGACTAGCATCTGCAGTTACATACCCCGCCCACCCCGCTTCCCCAACTTCCAACACACGTTTAAAAATAAAATACATGTTCCACTGTAACTTTACAAAGGTTTCTTTATTGATGACTTTGCGTTACAGGGTTGAAACTGGGACACGGACTGTGCTGGGTAGGGTGTGCAGTGATGTAAAGACCGCCTGTAAACTCGAGGAATGACAGGCTCCTGCTCCCAGAGCAGTCTGCAGTGCCGGACTGGATGTTTCAACGGAGCCTGCCATCCCTCCTTTTTGGGACTCTGTGTGCGTGGGCTATGTGGCCTTTTGGCGGGGGAGGATGGATACAGATTCCTCTGCTGCGTGGCTCTGTGGTCCAGGACAGGGACCGTTGCATGAGATCTGTAACCCCTCTCCCCCGCTACAAAGTCACGTACCCCCCCACCCACACAGAACCTGCAAACCACTTCCCATACCGACCAGGGTGCGTACTGACTGCAGTGTGTGTGTGACCTGCTGCTGATCCTGCCCCCATGTCTGTACCCTGGTAAAGGTGATTGTCCTGTCAAATTACCAACCCCCTTCCCCCCCTTCAAACACAGTCTCCTCTAAAAGAACATGACGGATACAGTAATTAACAGAAAAGTATTTTTTATTATCAACTAGACAGTTAGGGGATGAAACTGGGATGGGGGCTTGGGTGAGGCGGGAAGGAAAGGACTTTTCAAAATTTAGGGTATGAGAACTTTTGGGTACTTGACCACTCTGCTGGGATGCAGTGACAGTTTACACGGCCTCTGGCGCCCCTCCTTCTGGTTATTTTGGGTGAGGGGGCTATGGGACTTTGTGGCGGGGGAGGGCGGTTGCAGATACACTGCAGGGGGGCTCTGTCCTCCTGCCGGAGGTCCTGCAGAACATGCACAAGGCGCAGGAGCATGTCCGTTTGCTCTCTCATTAGTCCAAGCAGCGTTTGAGTCGCCTGCTTGTCTTCCTCACGCCACCTCTCCTCCCGTTCGCTGTGTGAGCGCTGGTACAGAGAGAGGGTCTCCCTCCACTGGCTCTGCTGGTCCGCGTCGTCTCGGGAGCACCCCATAAGTTCAGCAAACATCTCGTCCCGTGTCTTTTTATTTCGCCGCCTAATCTTTGCCAGCCTCTGTGAGGGGGATGCTGTGGCGGGTCTGGAGACAGTCCAAGCTGTGTGATGGGAAAAAGGGAGTGAATTCCTTGCCAAGATAAATTTTTGCGAAGAATGAACACAGTCTAGTCTGTCTCTGTGAATTCTGGGTTGAGATCCCAGTGCCTGATGGGGCAAAAACCATTTTCGCGGGTGGTTCTGGGTAAATGTCGTCAGTCATCCCTTCCTCCGGGAAAGCTACAGCAGACAATCATTTCAAGCCCGTTTTCCCTGGATTGCCCTGGCAGACGCCACAGCGTGGAAACCATGGAGCCTGTTTTGCCTTTTGTGCCTGTCACCGTATGTGTACTAGATGCCGCTGACAGAGGCGGTCCAGCAGCGCTACACAGCAGCATGCTTTTGCTTTTGCATGACAGCAGAGATGGTTACCAGCCATATTGTACCATCTACCACACCATAAATTGGTAATAAGATGGGCATGGTTACCAGTCCTTTTGCACTGCACCATTTGCTGCTGTCATAAGTGCCCCTGGCTGCTCTTAGCCAGGGGCGCAAAAGCCAAAATTGGGAATGACTCCCTGAGTCAATCCCTCCTTTTTGGTATCTAAAAATAGAATCAGTCCTGCCTAGAATATGGGCAAGTGTACTAGAGAACCACTGTATCAGAGAACCAGAGAGCACAGCTGCTCTGTGTCAGATCCTGCATAGATTATGAGCTGTATGCTATTCACAGGGGGTGCTCCTGCAACAATCCCACCTGTTTATTCCATTCTTCCCCAGCCTTCCTGGGCTACCATAGCATTGTCCCCCCACTTGTGTGATGAAGTAATAAAGAATGCAGGAATAAGACACAGTGACTTGTTAGTGAGAAATGAGTGGAAGGCAGCCTCCAGTTGCTATGATAGTCCAGATAGGACATTAAGGAGTGTGGAGGAGAGGAGCCCAGCATCCTGCTGCTAGTCCAGGGGCAACTGAATCTTTTCTTTACACATGAAGGGTGGGGGCTGATGAAGCTCAGCCCCCTGTTGCTATGATGACGATGGTTATCAGCCATATTGTACCATCTACCAGGAAAAATTAGGGCCAGGCGCCCTTGATCGACCTAACGGATGGTAGTCTGCATGGTTACCAGTCCTTTTGCACTGCCCCATGTGCCAATAGGCTGATGATGACGACGGATACCAGTCGTATTGTACCATCAGCCATCCATAGCGTGGGGGGAGCAAGGATGTTGGTGTTGAGTGCTGCACCATCGCGTCTATCTGCAGCATTCAGTAAAGATAGGGTGACATGTAAAAGAGTCAAGAGAGGATTGTTTTCCCTTTCACTTCTGGGGGTGGTTGGGGGACTGCGTAAATTGCCGAGCTATGCCCTGACCCACCGCGGACACTGTTTTTGACCCTAGAAGCATTTGGAGCTCAGCCAAGAATGCAAATCCGTTTCGGAGACAGCAGGAACTGTGGGATACCTTGCGTCCTCAGTCCCCCCTCCCTCCATGAGCGTCCATTTGATTCTTTGGCTTTCCGTTACGCTCGTCACGCAGCAGCGTGCTGAGTCTCTGCTATGCCTTCTGTCCGGAGATTTTTTAAAAATACTTTGGACCAGGTGTAACATTACAGTAATTCCCCTAATTAGATGCAGGAGTCTCCGAGCGAGATCACCCTGAGGACGGCCACTGAAGGAGATAGAGAGCACATGCTGCGTGAAAGCCAGCACAAACCAGGGCCCTACGCAGCCGTGCTCGGGGAGGCAATGCTCCCTGAGTACCTCATGAAAGCCTCGCGCGGAAAAGTGTGCTACCACGGAGCACCCAATAAGGCAGCTCTCCCCAGGAACCTCCTGCGGAGGCTTTTCGATTACCTCCAGGAGAGCTTCGTGGAGATCTCCCAGGAGGATTTCTGTTCTATCCCCATATATAGAGAGACCTCCTTTTCACATACTTCAGATTCCTGTTATATTAAGAATAAAAGTTTACATGGTTAAAGCACTTACCGACTGCTCCTTCCTCTGATTCAGGATCCGGGTTAATGGCCGGGGAGGGTTGGTAGGGGATCCCCGTGACGGTGATGAAGAGATCTTGGCTGTCGGGGAAACCAGCGTTGTAAGCGCTGTCGCCTGCCTCATCCTCCACAAACCCTTCCTCATCTTCCCCGTCCGCGAACATCGCCGAGGAACTGGCCGTCGACACTGTCCCATCGTCAGAGTCCATGGTCACTGGTGGGGCAGTGGTGGCAGGCTCCGTAGCGTCCGTTTGCCGCTTTGATTTTTTGGTAGCCTTGTCTGGAGTCCTTGATTTTCATGCGGCGCTGCGTTGCATCCCGGCTGTATCCTCTGTCTCTCATGGCTTTGGAGACCTTCTTGTAGGTCTTTGCATTCCGTTTTTTGGAGCGCAGCTCCGAAAGCACAGACTCCTCGCCCCTCACTCCGATCAGATCCAAGAGTTCCCGGTCAGTCTATGCTGGGTCCCTCTTTCTATTCAGAGATTACATGAACTCCTCTGCTGGAGAGCTCTGCATCGCTGCCGGTGCTGCTGAGCTCACCCCGATGTCCACCCACGAAATGAGATTCTAACTGTCCAGACAGGAAAAGGAATTCAAATTTTCCCAGGACTTTTCCTGTGTGGCTGGTCAGAGCATCCGAGCTCGGACTGCTGTCCAGAGCGTCAACAGAGTGGTGCAGTGTGGGATAGCTCCCGGAGCTAGTAAGTTCGATTTGCATCCACACCTAGCCTAATTCGACATAGCCATGTCGAATTTAGCGCTACTCCCCTCGTCGGGGTGGAGTACCGAATTCGAACTAAAGAGCCCTCTAGGTCGAATTAAATGGCTTCCTGGTTTGGACGGGTGCACGGTTAATTCAAATTAACGCTGCTAAATTCGAATTAAAGTCCTAGTGTGGACCAGGCCTTAGTGGTTAGAGAGGTTGAAGTGTTCTCCCACTGGTTTTTGAATGTTATGATTCCTGATGTCAGATTTGTGTCCATTTATTCTTTTGCGTAGAGACTGTCCGGTTTGGCCAATGTACATGGCAGAGGGGCATATATGCCATCATGTGCCAGCAATGCCCCTCTGCCATGTACATTGGCCAAACCGGACAGTCTCTACGCAAAAGAATAAATCGACACAAATCTGACATCAGGAATCATAACATTCAAAAACCAGTGGGAGAACACTTCAACCTCTCCAACCACTCAGTGACAGACTTGAAGGTGGCAATTTTGCAACAAAAAAACTTCAAAAACAGGCTCCAAAGAGAAACTGCTGAACTTGAATTAATATGCAAACTAGATACTATTAACTGTGGCCTAAACAAAGACTGGGAATGGTTGGGTCATTACACCAATTGAATCTATTTCCCTATGTTAAGTTCTCCTCACACCTTCTATGGGCCATCTTAATTATCACTTCAAAAAGTTTTTTTTCCTCCTGCTAACGATAGCTCATCTCAATTGATTAGACTCTGCCTGTTGGTATGCATACTTCCACCTTTTCATGTTCTCTGTATGTATAAATATCCCCTGTCTGTGTGTTCCATTCTATGCATCCGAAGAAGTGAGCTGCAGCTCACGAAAGCTCATGCTAAAATAAATTTGTTAGTCTTTAAGGTGCCACAAGTACTCCTGTTCTTTTTGCGTAAATCAATAGAACTTGATGTATACTTCTATTATTCTGATGCATAATTCTGAATGTTGAGTCCCATAAGGGCAAATGAAAACATAATGTTTGAAGATTTCTGTTTTACGCTAGTAAGCACATTACTGAGACAAGTAATAGAGAATATTTTTGTATAGCATGACTGGATCCTTGGCTTAAGTAGTTTCATGCACCTCCAGTATTCTTGTGCTATATTTGTTACAAAATAATGAAGTGTAAAACCCCACAAATCTTTACTTGTGTTATTAATACCTCCTTGGATTTTTGAAAATGAAGTAAGTTATTTAAAAAAAAAATCTATTTTACTTTAGACCATTGTAACAGTTTATGCTCAATACAGATAATCCTCCAAAGTTTTGAAGGCTTAAAGAGGAAACTCTTTTTGAGATTCAGCAATTCTACCAGGCTTTCTTCTGTAACTGGAAATTCTTGATTAAAATAAAGTTACCATCTTAATACTTTCATGAACCTGCTATGGTATAGAAGATATAAAAACTGACTTTTTAATAGTGATCTTCCTTAACAAAAGATGAGTTCCCTTGGCTATGCCAAAATATACGTTTAGAAATTTTACTTGTTCAGGTCCCATAATCCACTTTAATATTCCATAAAAGCTTCCAGATGAAAGGAAAGGAATCTATTACCTGTTACTCATCAACCAGGCACCCTCCCTGCATCCTTAAGACTGATGTTACAAAAGAAAGGAGATTCAATGTGTAGAGTATAATTTGCTCAGTGCATATTCTGACATATTATAGGCAAATGAAGGGCATGATGCAATTAGATTATGAAGTCAGTGACCCAACAAATGGCACTGCTTTAATAGTAAAAAGAACAGGAGTACTTGTGGCACCTTAGAGACTAACAAATTTATTTGAGCATATGCTTTCGTGGGCTACAGCCCACTTCATCGGATGCATGCAGTAGAAAATACAGTAGGAAGATATATATATATATATATATATATATATATATATATACACACACACACACACACACACACACACACACAACATGAAACAATGGGTGTTACCATACACACTCTAACAGAGTGATCAGTTAAGGTGAGCTATTACCAGCAGGAGAGAAAAAAACTTTTTGTAGTGATAATCAAAATGGTCCATTTGCAGCGGTTGACAAGAAGGTATGAGGAGCGGGGCGGAGGGGGGAGAGGAGGGAATAAACATGGGGAAATAGTTTTACTTTGTGTAATAACCCATCCACTCCCAGTCTCTATTCAAGCCTAATTTAATGGTGTCAATTTTGCAAATTAATTCCAATTCAGCAGTCTCTCACTGGAGTCTGTTTTTGAAGTTTTTTTTATTGTAATATTGCGACTTTTAGGTCTGTAATTGAGTGACCAGTGGACTGGTCCAGGCTGAGGTTGATGGTGGCGTGGAAATTGTTGAAATCATGGTGGAATTCCTCAAGGGCTTCTTTTCCATGGGTCCAGATGATGAAGATGTCATCAATGTAGCGCAAGTAGAGCAGGGGCATTAGAGGATGAGAGCTGAGGAAGCGTTGTTCTAAGTCAGCCATAAAAATGTTGGCACAAATCAGACGTCAAGAATTATAAAATTCAAAAACTAGTCGGAGAACACTTCAATCTTGTCAACTGCCACGTATGGACCATTTTGATTACCACTACAAAAAGTTTTTTTCTCTCCTGCTGGTAATAGCTCACCTTAACTGATCACTCTCATTAGAGTGTGTATGGTAACACCCATTGTTTCATGTTCTCTGTGTATATATATATCTTCCTACTGTATTTTCCACTGCATGCATCCGATAAAGTAGGCTGTAGCCCACGAAAGCTTATGCTCAAATAAATGTGTTAGTCTCTATGGTGCCACAAGTACTCCTGTTCTTTTTGTGGATACAAACTACCACAGCTGCTACTCTGAAACGTGCTTTAATAGTGTATAAGGAGAGGTTGTGTTTTAGGAGACAATAAAAGTCACATTAAAGTGACCACAGATTAAGTTATTTACCGCTATGCTTAACAGAAATAACAGCTTTTAATGCTCTCAGTGTCCAGGAAACCAATCCACAGCACTATTCTACCACATACCTAATGTCTATTATAAATTACAAATGCATCCCTGCTTCCTGACATAGTGGGATGAACTACAGGGCAGACTAATTTATTAAGTTGTCTTCAAAACTGAACTCTCCCTTATAGATTAAACTATCCTGGATGAACAGATGTTAAAAGACAAAAGCAATATGCCCCAAATTCCAGGACAATATAAAAGGGTGCTTTTTTTAGTCTGGTTTCTCTAGCAGCATGGAGACTGCGTATAGGGATGTCATATTTCTGAATGACTACTGGGCCAACAGAACCCTTAAATTCAGCAGCAGCAGGGAACTCTGCTAAGTGAGCCAGTCATACTTCACAACTCTGCTAACCAAGGAGAGAGTTTCAAAACACTGAGCTGATCACTGGTCTCCGTTTCAGTCTATGACAAAGCAGAAACAACAGTGGAAGCTGGTACCTACATTTTAGATTGCCTAATGCTTTCCTAGATAAAAATCTCTTGTAAGTATTTCTCTGAGCGTGCACACCTTGATTTGCAGAATGACTTTAACATTCAGCTGGGCAAACACCCTCAAGCTACAGCAGTGCCTTTTCTTTACCCTCCCATGAAATTCTGCTCAGTTTTTGCTGAGGTATAAATTCACCTGCTTTCGTCAAGAAAGTTTTGATAACATGCTAAAAGTACGTGAACCGAAAAACTGTGAGGCTAAGCTGATGCCACTACAACCAAAATAGCCACCATGTGCTGAGAGTGCAGGGGAGCAGCCAGAGCAGCAGTAAGGATGTGTGGGCAAAGGCAAATGGGGCTGCTTCCCACAGACCCTGTGCATGCCCCTGGTAGACCAATGCCTCCTTCTGGGTGGCTCCATACAGCGAAGGAACAAAACTAGGCTCCTCTCCCATAACACCCATATTTGGCCCACTACCTGAATCCTGGGGCATCACGTTGGCCGGAGATCCCCAGCTTCCAGGGGGTCAGGAGGGTGTAGAGAGCTGGGCCAGACTGGGCTCCCGCTCCGGAACACAGCAATCTATTGCCCCCACCCAAAGAGATGATAATCTTCTACTCCAGTCAGTCCTGTAGCTCAAGTAGTAGCAGTCTGGCCTGCAGTGCTGCACATTTAAGGTTCAAACCATGTTGATCATACAAACTGGGGTGCTGTTCCTTTAATATTAGTATATAATTTCCTAAAGGGAAATTCCTCTTAAAGAGGGGGAATTAACATTATTACGGTCAGGGCCGGCTTTAGGGCGATTCCCCAGAATCGGGCCCCGCGCCTAAGAGGGCCTCCCCTCCGGGGGGGTCTTCGGCGGCATTTCAGCAGCGGGGGGTCTGCTCCGGGGGTCTTTGGTGGCACTTCAGCGGCAGGGGGTCCTTCGGTGCCATCGAAGACCCGGAGCAGACCCTCCGCCGCCGAAGTACCGCCGAAGCTCTGGACCACCGCTGGGTATTCGAATCGGGCCCCGCAGGTCACAAAGCCGGCCCTGATTAAGGTTACAAACCAAGCTCTGAAAAATTAGGAAATGCCAGACTGTTACCTGTACAACCTTAGTTCTGCCTCCTCGTGCTTATGCATTGAACTCCTTTGTTCAGTGCACATGATGGAAGCACAAGAGGAGAGGGTAGAACTGAGGTTGCATGCACAACTGTGAATGTGTTGGGGGGTTTTAAGTTTTCAAATGCTTAATTTAAAATGTAAATATCTCTCATACAGCACTTTTCCTCAGTGGACTGGTACAGTCATTTTACAGATAGTATTAATAGTATTTTTGCTACCTAAATAATATTTTAATGTAATTTTCGGTATATATATTATATTTAAAGTTAGTAATGGCATCCAAGTATATGCATTCAGCATATATTAGTAGGTTATGTCTTAGACCAGCAATTCTCAAACTGTGGGTCAGGACCCCAAAGTGAGTCACGACCCCGTTTTAATTGGGTCGCCAAGGCTGGCATTAGACTGCTGGGGCCCGGTGCTGAAACCCGAGCCCCACCGCTGGGTCCTAAGCCCAAGCCCCACTGTCTGGGGCTGAAGTCGAAAGGCTTCAGCCCTGGTTGGTGGGGCTCAGGCTTTGGCTTCAGCCCTGGTCGGTGGGGCTCGGGCTACAGACCCCCCGCCCAAGGCTGAAGCTCTTGGGCTTTGGCCCTCTCACCCAGGGCAGTGGGGCTCAGGCGGGCTCAAGCTTCAGTCCCCCATCCTGGGGTCATGTAGTAATTTTTGTTGTTGGAAGGGGATCACAAAGCAATGAAGTTTGACAATACCTGTCTTAGACGAACAGTTAAACCCGGGAAACAAGACGTATGCACATTGCAGCACAGAGTTGCCAATACCAACAACAAAGGATAAGATTCATACACTATTGAGAAGAGAGTGAAAGCTACAGTTGATCCAACTTCTGGATGAAAAGACTGGCCACACCAGCCAACACAAAAGTCCACTACTAAAATGTTACGTTCCAGAAAGACACTAAAGGAAACAAACCTGTGACAAAGCAAAGAGGGGAAGTTGGCTATTGACAATCCTTCTGAGGAGAAACTGAATTTAGACTGAATTGTGGAGAGAAAAATATAGTACAAATGTCTCTGTACACATTGTAAGAGTCAGTCACTTCATGAGAGGGTTGATGTCATAAAGGGACTTTAAGCAGCCAGAAGTGATTTTTTTTTTGGTGTGGCTCTCTCAAGTACAGGGCATCAGAGAATAGAAGACAGACTCAGATATGCTGTAATAACAATGTTTGTAACCTGAACTTCTTAGACGAGCAAGCCAAGTTTTAGCATTCTCCCTAGGTTGAGCCTGGTTTATTGTGTTATATAAAGCCTTAAGGTAATTTGAATTGTATTGATTTATAGGACTAATAACTGAGTCATTCCCACAGGAAGAAAAACAAATCTCTGACACTAATGAGAAACTGAAGGCAGGGAGGGGGTGGGGGAGAAGGCAAGTTGATGGTCAAAGGCGAGGGACCAGAGTGGGTAGTGCTACTAGAATGACTGCAATCAAGCTGGTGCACAGAAAGCCCGGAGACTGCAGCAGAAATTAGGAGACAGGAAGGTAAAAAAATTTCTGGAGGCGATCTTCCTAAATGTTACCTCACTGGTGCTGTGACATCAAAACTCAAATTAAGTCTCCCTAATTTCAAACTGGTAAGTACATAACATACTAAACCAACAAAGAGTAAACTGCTTAGAGCTCACATCATTTTTGCCTTGATAAATACCAGATTAAACTAGCCCCACAAAAGACATGTATCCAGAAACATCTCTGCCCATTTCATCTTTTCTAGTATTTAAATTGCTTCCCAATATAGAAAACAGCCAAGTCAGCGACATTATTACAAGGAAGCAGGTTTTACATCTTTCCCTAAGGAAAGATAGATGAAAGCTTTTTTTAGAAAAAAACTGAACTCTGAGGGACACGAGGAGGGGAGAAGAGAGAAAGAATCTGTTGCTGTACCTAGGAAAAGAAGAGTTACTTCTGACAACAGCCTCCGTCCAATCCTCTTTATGAAAGACATTCAAATAGTACAAGTGAAAGTTACTTTTAAGTTATGCCTTGCTGTTTAGGGGAATATTTTGTTGGTTAATATTAATGATAATACAATATCTACAACCTTGGCATCCATTAATTTTATGATTGCCGTCACCATCTCCAAGTGGACACCAATGATACTGCCAAGAATGACCTTGAGTGGGTCACTGCAGACTATGTGGCTCTGGGAAGAAGGATAAAGGAGTTTGAGGTGCAAGTCATGTTCTCATCCATCCTCCCTGTTGAAGGAAAATGCCAGGCAGGAACCACTGAATTGTGGAAGTAAACGGTGTTTACACAAGTGGTGTCAGAGAGGGGGCTTTGGATTCTTTGACCATAGTATGTTGTTCCAGGAAGAAGGATTACTAGGAAGAGATGGGATCCACCTAATGAAGAGAGGGAACAGCATCTTCGCAGGAAGATTTGCTAACCTAGTGAGGAGGGCTTTAAACTAGGCTCACCGGGGGATGGAGACCTAAACCCTGAGGTAAGTGGGGAAGTGGGATACTGGGAGGAAACACAAGGAAAAGGGTGCAAGAGCGGAGGCCTCCTGATTTATACTGAGAAAGCAGGGCAATTGGCTAGTTATCTTAGGTGCCTGTACACGAATGCAAGAAGTCTGAGAAACAAGCAGGAAGAACTGGAAGTCCTAGCACAGTCAAGGAACTATGATGTGATTGGAATAACAGAGATTTAGTGGGGTAACTTACATGACTGGAGCACAGTCATAGATGGGTATAAACTGTTCAGGAATGACATGCGGGGGAGAAGTTGCACTATATGTAAGAGAGCAGTATGATTGCTCAGAGCTCCAGTATGAAGCTGGAGAAAAGTCTGTTGAGAGTCTTTGGGTTAAATTTAGAGGCAAGAGCAATGAGGGTGATGTCATGGTGGGCATCTGCTATAGACCACCAGACCAGAAGGATGAGGTAGACAAGGCTTTCTTCGGACAACTAACAGAAGTTTTCAGATCACTGGCACTGGTTCTCATAGGTGACTTCAATCACCCTGACATCTGCTGGGAGAGCAATACAACAGTGCACAGACAATCCAGGAAGTTTTTGGAGAGTGTTGGGGACAACTTCCTGGTGCAAGTGCTGGAGGAACCAATTAGGGGCTGTGCTCCTCTTGACCTGCTGCTCAGAAACAGGGAAGAATTGGTAGGAGAAGTAGAAGTGAGTAGCAACCTTGGCAGCAGTGATCATGAGATGGGATTCAGACAAAAGGAAGAAAGGAGAGCAGAAGAATATGGACCCTGGTCTTCAGAAAAGCAAACTGTGACTCCCTCAGGGAACTGATGGGCAGGATCTGCTGGTAGGCTAATATAAGGTGGAAAAGAATCCAGGAGAGCTGGCTGTATTTTAAAGAAGCCTTATTGAGGGCGCAGGAACAAACCATCCTGATGTGCAGAAAGAATAGCAAATATGGCAGGCAACCAGCTTGGCTTAACAGAGAAATCTTTGGTAAGCTTAAACACAAAAAGGAAGCTTACAAGAAGTGGAAACTTGAACAGATGACTAGGGAGGAGTATACAAATATTGCTTGAGCATGCAGGGGTGTAATCAGGAAGGCCAAAGCACAACTGGAGTTGCAGCTAGCAAGGGATGTGAAAGGTAACAAGAAGGGTTTCTACAGTTATGTTAGCAACAAGAAGGTGGTCAGGGAAAGTGTGAGACCCTTACTGAATGGGGGAGGCAACCTAGTGACAGATGATGTGGAAAAAGCTGAAGTACTCAATGCTTTTTTTTGCCTCGGTCTTTACAGACAAGATCAGCTCCCAGACTGCTGCACTGGGCAACACAGTATGGGAAGGAGATGAGCAGCCTTCCGTGGTGAAGGAACAGATTAAGGACTATTTTAAAAAGCTGGACATACACAAGTCCATTGGGCCAGATACAATGCATCCGAGGGTGCTGAGGGAGTTGGCTGATGTGACTGCAGAGCCATTGGCCTTTATCTTTGAAAACTTGTGGTGATCAGGGGAGGTCCCGGACAATTGGAAAAAGGCAAATATAGTGCCCATCTTTAAAAAGGGAAGAAGGAGAATCTGGGGAACTACAGACCGGTCAACCTCACCTCAGTCCCTGGAAAATCATGGAGCAGGTCCTCAAGGACTCCATTTTGAAGCACTTGGAGGAGAGGAAAGTGATCAGGAACAGCCAACATGGATTCACCAAGGGCAAGTCATGCCTGACCAATCTGATTGCCTTCTATGATGAGATAACTGGCTCCGTGGATATGGTGAAAGTGGTGGACATGATATACTTTGACTTTAGCAAAGCTTTTGATATGGTCTCCCACAGTATTCTTGCCAGCAAGTTAAAAAAGTATGGATTGGATGAATGGACTATAAGGTAGATAGAAAGCTGGCTAGATTGTTGGGCTTAATGGCTGGTGATCAACAGCTCAATGTCTAGTTGGCAGCCGGTATCAAGTGGAGTGCCCTAGGGGTCGGTCCTGGGGCCGGTTTTGTTCATCATCTTTGTTAATGATCTGAATGATGGAATGGATTGCACCCTCAGCAAATTCATGGATGATACTACGGACACGTCTACACTACCTGCTGGATTGGTGGGTAGTAATCGATCTATCAGGGACGCAATAAGTCGATCCCTGAATCGACGCCCGTACTCCACCTCGGCAGGAGGAGTAAGTGGAGTTGATGGGGGAGCCACAGCAGTTGACTTGCCGCCGTGAGGACAGCCAGGTAAGTCGAACTAAGATACTTCGACTTCAGTTACGTAGCTGAAGTTGCGTATCTTAGATTGATCCCCCCCCCCAGAGTGTAGACCAGCCATAAGCTTCGGGGAGAGGTAGATACACTGGAGGGTAGAGATAGGGTCCAGAATGACCTAGACAAATTGGAAGATTGGGCCAAAAGAAATCTGATGAGGTTCAACAAGGACAAATGCAGAGTCCTGCACTTAGGACAGAAGAATCACATGCACTGCTACAGGCTAGGGACCGACTGCCTAAGTGGCAGTTCTGCAGAAAAGGACCTGGGGATTACAGTGGATGAGAAGCTGGATATAAGTCAACAGTGTGCCCTTGCTGCCAAGAAGGTAATGGCATATTGGGCTGCATTAGTAGGAGCATTGCCAGCAGATCGAGGGAAGTGATTATTCCCCTCTATTCGGCACTGGTGAAGCCACGTCTCGAGTATTGCGTCAATATACACTGAACTTTGTGTTCATCTGGTAAGCAGACAGATCCCAATACAAGACTGAATGAAGATGCTGTTCAGCACTGAATTGTGCAATTTCTACTTGTGATCGGTGGTGAAATGCCTGCTGAGCCTGTCCACCAAAGCGTTTTGGACACCTAAAAAGTATGTTGCAGAAACTGATGTGGTTATGGATACACCAGTTCCGTAAGTTGACAGCCTCAATCCATAATGGAAAGGTGTGACAGTCTGTACCCTTATGTTCACCCTTTTTACAAGACTATGATAAATTTTTGAATGAAATATGCCTTATGAGGTACCATTTGAAAACTCAATTTGCTGGTCATTATTGTCCTGGTAAAATATTATGGTCACCACAGATCTTGATGCAGTATTGGCCGCATCCACTGCAGCTTGCACAAGGTTTTATCCACGTCTACTTTCCTCAACAAGGGCTTGGAACTGAATCCAGTCCTACCAGGGGAGCTTCTCTCTGAACTCCAATAACTTTGAGTAGCTCATAAACTTATATTTCACTAACAAGGCCTGGTAATTAAAAATTCTGAACTGGAGGCTAGGAAATACAAATACCTTCCTCCTTAAAGGTAAAAGTATTCAGCTCCCTTGTTCACTGGGGTAGTCCTCAGGTGTTGCTACCTAAGGTGTTGCTACCTGGATCTTTCCATGTGTTTGTACTACTATGGAATTAGGAGCAGGGTGCATGAACAAGAATTTGCTGCAGGCACAAAGTAGCGCTTCTCAGCCCTTTTCAAGAGTAGGGGTATACACTGCCAATGCATGCCATATTACTCTAGCTGCATAATAGCCTCATTCACTGGGAGCGCTACCTAATTGGGTCTGGTGACTACAGGATTTCCAAGAGTTTGTGCTACATATATTTTGAACTCTAGTGGAATTTGAAGCTCTGCTGCCACACTCTCCAATAGTTCTTGATATTGCCTATAGTCATTAAAAAGAGACAATGAAGATGGGGAACTGACTCATCAGGTGAGGAAGAGGATAAACCTGTTACCAGCTATTACCAGCGGATACATTTAGTCATCGTCCTCTTCTATATACTCCTGCTGAGCCGGCTGCTGCTGTTTTGGAGTACAGGGATGGTGTAACTCTCTGATAGAGTGCATGGATCCAGGATGTTGTGTGTAACGGTTCCAGGGACTCCAAAGGGTTGAAAGCTGGTTGGGGTGGACCCTAGGGCATTGGGTATCAGTGCTCTCTTGGAATGTTAACCTGTTGGGGTGAAAGATTGGTCCAAGACACTCAAAACCCTGCCTAAGCTACCATCCTAGTTTAAGAGGTGACGTATCATTTTGGGCATTGGATTCAGCCAACAAGAAGGCCAGAGCCATCTACATCAGCAATTCCATAGAGAGGAAACTCCAGCTTGCTGACAGAATAGGAAACTGACTCCTTCTTGAAGTGGTATCCTCCTCTCAGATCAATATGTTGCTCAAAAGAACCAGACCTGAATGTAGAGGAGACCAGAGATCTCAGTTCATCCCAGAATATGAGGGATCCCAGTTATCAGTTCCACTGTATTCAGTGCTGCGACAAACTTAGTGGTCAGCAGGTCCTTTTGGAACCAGGTTGATACCACTGGGGAGAGAGAGTCCCATCTGGAGCTTTTCATCAGTACTGGTGGTTGATGATTGTTCAACTTATTAGAGGTGGTTGGTCTTATTGTTAGTACCAGGACTGATACCACAGGAGCTTTGCTCTAGCAAGCTTTCTCCTGGTAGGTTGGGAAGCTTAGGCAAACCTAAGTCCTTGGGATTCACATGCAAAGACTCACCCTATTTGGAAGGAGTTGGCCAGTGATCCCTTCTCCTGGATGTAGGCTTAGCGGGGGATCTGTGTTTATGCTTGTGCAAGTGCCCCTACTCTCAAGAGACGCACGAGACAACGAGTCTATAGATTTCACTGATCCAGCCTCAGGGAAGCTGAAAACAATGTAGGGGGGGAACACAATAAGCTATAAGTGGGCAAAAAGAAAAAAATAGAGTCAGACTTTCATTGTAACCTTGTTAACTTTTCATTTAAAACATTTTTAAGGGACTAAAAGGCATGAGTACTATGTTTATATCATGTTTAAGTTGCAGGGCAGGGCAACTTTTTCACCCTGGCTGGGAGGTCTATTTTCAAACCAGGAATTTTGTAATTTTTTCAAGCATTAAAATTAATCAACTGTTTATAATTGCAACTTGGAAGAACAAAAGATGGGAACTATTCACACTTCATGATCCCCATTGCTCAATACCACAAAAATCCAGTTTAGTTCCTATTGCCTTTCCCATCATGGTTGATTTACTACCTTGTTAAGTGGAATCACAGAATAAATTCACTCTAAGTGTCTCAGAATCCAAGTAAATATTTCTCTACCACTTTGAAGGTCCAGGTTCTCATCCCTCATTGCATTTGCCATCTACAAGCTGCCTTTTCTGATGTCCTTTAAAATGTTTTGATAACATCTCGCCTATCCCTAAAAAAAGTTTTTCATTTTCTCTATCAGCTGTTTTTCTCATTGCAAAGAGGAAGCATTGGGGACAAAAGAGATATCTAAACATATACAAAATATATGCTATCTAGTCAATAGATTAGATTTGGTTTGTTTGCAGATAAACAAGAATTATTGCTCAAGTTCAAAACCACACATTTTGTATTCATGTATCTGGAAAAATAAGGACAAAAACCAAAAACAAATACATCATGTTCAACTTACTCAGTCTGATATCTTTAAGATCATGAGGCATAATCAACAAGAAAATACTTAACTAAATCCCTTTGAGTTACAATTACACACACTTTCCTGAAACTATGGTAGTAAAATTTTAAGTCTCACCTTCTCCATCCCTTCTGTCTCAACCTCCTCTCCCACCTTTCAATTCTCCTTCCTAGGTCCATTTCATTCTATTTCCTCAGCACACATTATTTCCAATAAAAAGAGAACCTAAACATGATGCTTTATTTTGAATCTCCAACCTGTAGCTTTTGTATAACCTTCTAAGGGCTTGCCTACACTGGAAAGTTGCACTACTAACTATTAAAGAGATACAATCACCCTAGTGTGGGCAGTTATTTTGGCATGGAAGGTACCTCATGCCAGCACAGCTATTTCCACTCAGGAAAGGGAATAACTATACCAACATAAGCCATCTTCTTACAGGTATAACTGCAGCTACCTTAGGGCTTTTATTGGCATAGCTATTTCAGTAAAATAATCACACTACTAACCTAAAATTATACTGATAAAAAACAAGTTTAGATCAGCCCCTCCCCCCCAAAAAACACAATAAACCCCTACACTGTTCATAGCCAGACCTTTTACTAAATCCAGGAATGGTCAGCTCAGATGCTATATTAGGTTTTTGAAGCAGTCTTGAGTTATACTCAGTTTTACAGTTTGAGTGAATGGTGCACAAGGAGAAATGGTGGATTGGCCAAGGTCCCACATGATTTACTGTCCTATTGGATCAGAACCTAGGCTATTCCTAGCTCCCAATCCTTTGCTTTAGCCACTGTACTCATACAACCTATGCATACATTTATAAAATGAAGCAACATTTAGCAACACTGAGATTTGCTAAATTTCTCCTACTGCTCATCTGCACTGGCAGGCATATACATGACACTTACAACACAGCAATCATGAATCGCAGCACGTCTCTTAAAATATTACATGCAATCTTAATTCTGTCATCCCAGACAGGGCCGGCTCCAGGGTTTTTGCCGCCCCAAGCAGCAACAACAACAAAAAAAGCCGGGATCGCGATCAGCTCTACCGCCGCCGCTTCAGTTTTCGGTGGCAGGTCCTTCACTCCGAGAGGGACCGAGGGACCCACCGCCAAATTGCCACCGAAAAGCCGGACATACCGCCCCAAGCACCTGCTTGCTGGGCTGGTGCCTGGAGCTGGCCCTGATCCCAAGGGAGAGTCATGGCACAACTAATTTGCTTTTTGGATCACAACATACAATCTTGGTGCTGGCTAGTTTAGTTAGAAGTAGTACAGTTAATTCATGCGGTAGCAGCATACCTGGAAGACAGACAAATTCTGACTCTCTTAATCTGGGCCTGCCACCAAATAGCACTTGTCATTGGAGGGTTATTCCTTCCAATGGGTGGAGATTTAACAGGCAGGCATGGGCTCACCTTACACCTACTATTGGCAAGAGTTGTTTATGCCTTTTTAATACATGCATGTAGTTATCATAAGAGCAATAAGCAAAATAAAAGAATGTTTCACCTTCTGCTAAAAGCCTAATAAGTAGCTCTGCCGCCTCTGTGTCAACACCTGAGCCCCAGTGCTAGAAATCTTGGCCATAGGGGAGCAGAACATCACGGCACAAGATGTGCAGGACAGATTCCCAAGTGCTTTTCATTTTTGTTGGGAATCATTCCTAGGGCATTATTATAGCCTCTTCTTATGTGCAAGTTCAAGCTTCATACTTCATATGTCTGGCCAAATTTCCCCTTCCAAATTTCCATCTATATATTTTGTTCCCAATAGCAGCTTTTATTTCCTCATTTCACTTTAGATCTCATTCATGACCTCTGAATACACAAGCTCTCAACTCAGCATAATGATGCAACACATTTACCAAGTCTGTTAGTCTGGCAAGGCTACTAGGGTATGTGAGCAAGGCTAAAAGCAGAGGTTTCAAAGGATGATTTAAAGTAGACTTCAGCTACTATCCTACCCTTGTCTAGTTTGAGTTCTTCACATAAAGTTTAATGCAGGAGGTTAAAAAGGGGATCACATTTGGTGCCTTTCCATATCATACACTGGATCTCATATAGTAATATATTTTTATTGTATCAATGCTTAGCATTTTCTAGGTTGGATTTTTTCCTAAACCATCCAGTATTTTTAGCTCTTAAAAGTGTTTCTTTTAAGATAGCATTTGCTGCTAGACTGCTTTGATCTTAATGCATACAAAAAGGAGTATAATAGCAAAACCTTAAATAAACTGCTTACATTTAAGTATGGTCTCTCTTTAAAATTTAATCAGGATAGAACACAAAAGGAAGAATGTTTCAGCCCCTGGGGGCCCAAATTCAAGAGAGGCGTATTTGAGAAACAGCTCTGTCTGCTTATCAGTCTTTTAGCAGCTACTGAACTATAAACTGTTATTTGATTTTTATGGTATTTATTTCTATGACTTTCGCTATATTTTTGATTAACAGTCTACAGTGATGCCAACAAATAAAGTATATAAGATCCACTAAAGCACATTTATAGAAGGTTAGAACCCAAACTGATTTTCAAGACACAATGAATTTGAAAACATGAGATATTTAATATGTCAATGAAAAGCAGTTTTTAGTAGAAGCCCAGTTATCCTGTAAATCTAAATTTGCAAGAATTTCCAGTTTATGGAATTAAAATAAGGCAGGAATAGAGTTTAAAGATTCTGCCTATGGAAGTCATTCCATCCAACACCTTCTTTAAGATTTAAAGTACATTTGGACTCTGTGCACACTTTACGGCATTTCTATTATTTGTGCTATAAAACCTTATGGATGCATTTTAGGCTGCTCACTCCATTTCATCAAGAAGTCAAAATGTCCGGCGTAAAATTTATTTTTTTAGTTAATACAGCAGCAAGACATGTAATAATGTGAAGACAAATTAGTTATTTAAGTAACAGCGCTGATCTAACAGCATCTGAGTTTAATGGCTGTTTCTATAAGCAAGCGCAGTTTCTGAATAAATCCCTGGGGAGTAAAGTGGAGAAAAATGAGACCAGATACAAAATGCAGATTATACAGAGTGATCTGCAATCCTTTTAGATTATTTTAAATACCTCTGAAAAAAATGTTGTGTATTTCAGAAAATATAGTATTTCACTACCTTTATTTCTGTTAACCAAAACATATATGTTAGACATAATATTACTGTAAGTATTGGGAGTTCACGTTAACTGAATGTATTATACTTTCCCCACAATTGTTCTACCTGGTACAAACCCAGGAGATGCCTTCATGCCACTGATACCTGGAATGCCTGTTTTCAGAACAAAGAGATAAGGGGTATGCCATGGTACCAGAAAAACAAGGTAGAAAGCAGATTGGTTAAATTTTGTTTCAGAATGCATGCACACAATACCTTTTATTTGTAAACAGGATGGATATAAAAAGCATAGCTTTGGGAGTGTAACTTTGGGAGCACACCTTCTTTGTAAGGTGAATTTAACAACACTGCACACAATGGCATCCTGGAAACTGCTATTATACTGAGCCTATCTTCTTGTACTGTACTATAATTAACTTTGAGCAATAAACCTGACTGATGTTATTCGGTCTCGAATATATTTCTGAATGAAACAAAGTGTGGTCAAGCAGTTGACTATGCAATTTATCAGCATTACTAAGTCCACATATTTTGTGGATAAAAAAGTTGCATAAGGTTACTTCAGGTAGAACACTGGATTCTATTCCCAGCTGTAAAATGTCAGACCCAAGTCCCATCCACTTAGCCACACTGATTTTGGATTAGCAAACATATTGGCTATCCTGTCAGTATCCACTGCTTCAGCCACAAGATGCCTCTCTTCTCTCAGGGCCAAGAATAGACTCCAGGAAGCCCTATCTCAAAAATTCTAGCTATCTTTGCCGTCTAACAAAGTCCTCAAAGTCACTTCTGGCAAAGCCAGAAATGGAACCCAGGTGCCTTATACAGTAAAACAAACTCTTACCCACTTTACATATTTGCCATGTTACCTCAATGAATATGCAACTTGGTTATGCTGTATGTATAGCAGAGATACTCATATTCACCTCTGCAAAGTACCAAGACATAATTTGCCTGGCAAGTAGTTGCACATGGTGAGATCTACAGAGAAGGGAATCCCATTAGTTATTTCTTTGCTAAAAAAATTCTCTGCATTCTGGTATTTCTGATGCATCTTCATGCTCCTTTGTTTTGCTCCCATGGATAATTTTTAAAAAGGAGAAAATATTTCCTTTTTTGTATAAAATGCATTTTAAAAACAGTTTAAGTATTTATGACAGTGGATGACAAACCTGCTCTAGCACTTTAGTGCAGTGTGCTGTTATTCTAGATGTTCTATAGCATGTCTTAGGGCACTGGAAGATACCAACTAGTAGTTATTTTTCAGTTGCTCGTGAAGTGAGACTCTTTTGTATTCAGTACTTAAGAGCATGTTTATGGTTAGAGAAGAACTGAACAAGTTAAATGGTTGGCTCTCATGTTCAAAGAACAAAGCTATCTTGGTCTCAAAAGGTCTTTCTACAACTAATGAATATTGTATCCTGCAAATCCAACTTTCAGGCTAAGCCCTGGTGTAACTATGAGGTTAGGTCGAATTTAGCCGCGTTAGGTTGATTTTATAAGCAATGCGTCTACACATCCAACCCGGTTCTGTCAACCTAAAGGGCTCTTAAAATTGACTGCTGTACTCCTCCCCGGTGAGGGGAGTAGCACTAAAATCGACTTTGCTGGGTCAAATTTGGGGTAGTACAGACGCAATTTGATGGTATTGGCCTCCGGCAGCTATCCCAGAGTGCTCCAATGTGACCACTCTGGACAGCACTTTCAACTCCAATGCACTAGCCAGTTACACAGGAAGAGCCCCAGGAAATTTTGAATTTCATTTCCTGTTTGGTCAGTGTGGCAAGCTCAGCAGCACAGGTGATCATGCAGTCCCAGAATTACAAACGAGCTCCAGCATGGACTGAATGGGAGACACTGGATCTGATTGCTCTACGGAGAAAAGAATCTGTGCAGGCCGAACTCCAATCAAAAAGAAGAAATGATGAGATATATGCCAAAAATCGCACAGGGCATGGTGGAGAGAGGCTACAACAGGGACACACAGCAGTGCCATGTGAAAGTTAAGGCGCTCAGGCAAGCCTACCAAAAGACAAAGGAGGCAAACGGTCACTCCGGGTCAGATCCCCAGACATGCCACTTCTATGATCAGCTGCATGGCATTCTAGGGGGAGACCCTACCACTATGCCACCACTGTCTGTGGACACCTGCAAGGGGGGAGTCTCATGCAACAAGGAGGAGGATTTTGTGGATGAGGAGGAGGAGGAGGAGAAGCACAGCAGGCAAGCAGAGGATCCGTTCTCCCTGGCAGCCAGGACCTTTTCATCACCTTGGAACCAATACACTCCCAAGGGGGGTTCACGGACCCTGAAACCGGAGAAGGCACCTCCGGTGAGTGCACATTTGTAACTACACTACAGGGTTTAAAAGCAATTGTGTTTAATGTTTGATTTGCCCTGAAGACTTGGGATGCATTCACAGCCAGTACAGCTACTGGAAAAGTCTGTTAATGTGTCTGGGGATGGAGCAGGAATCCTCCAGGAACATCTCCATGAAGCCTTTGCAGAAGGTTTCTGGGGAGGGCTGCCTTATTTCATCCTCCATGGTAGGACACTTTACATAGTCTGGAATCATTGCAGCACAAAGCATGGCAGCGAATGGTCCTGGGTTTTGGTCACATTCAAGCAACATTCGGTCTTTCTCTTTCTGTGTTAGCCTCAGGAGAGTGATATCATTCATGGCCACCTGGTAGAAATGGGGGAATTTTGTAAGGGAATAGTAAAAGGACTCCATTCATGCTGGGATGTTTGCGCTTGGCTGAAAGGGATCATCCCTGAGAATAGCCACACAGTGGGGGGAAGGGGGAAGGGATCATCCCTGAGAATAGCCACATGGTAGGCGTCTGGTGGAGCTGCATGTAAGGCAACAACAGCACAGACGGCCACTGCATCCACCGTATAACCACCTGCCCACCTCTCCAAGTTTCATATTCTCCTCACCCTGATGCCCAAGAACGTGGGTGGGGAGGAGGCTCCGGGCACCCAGCCACTCCACTCCAGAGGATGGCCCAAGCAACAGAAGGCTGTCATTCAGTTTTGATTTGTAGTGTGGCTACAATAAGCAATGTGGCCTTGTCCTTCCCTCCCCTCACACCCCACCTGGGCTACCTTGTCAGTTATCTCACTTTATTTTTAATTAATAAAGAAAGAATGGATGGTTTCAAAACAATAGTGACTTCATTTCCTTTGCCAGTTGTGATCGAAGGGGGGAGTGTGGTTGGCTTACAGGGAATTAAAATAAAAAATAGGGGTGGGTTTGCATCAAGGAGAAACGCACACAAAACTGTCACACCATAGCCTGGGCAGTCATGAAACTGGTTTTCAAACCCTCTCTGATGCTCAGTGCACACCTAGCTGTGCTCTTCTAATCACCCTGGTATCTGGCTGCTCAAAATTGGCCACCAGGCAATTTGCCTCAACCTCCCAACCCATAAACGTCTTCCCCTTACTCTCACAGATATTATGGAGCACACAACAAGCAGCAGTAACAATGGGAATATTGGTTGCGCTGAGGTTTAACCTAGTCAGCAAACAGCGCCAGCGAGCTTTTAAATGTCCAAAGGCACATTCTACCACCATTCTGCACTTGCTCAGCCTATAGTTGAACTGCTCCTGACTACGGTCCAGGCTGTCTGTATATGGCTTCATGAGCCATGGGAGCAAGGGGTAGGCTGGATCTCCAAGGATAACTATTGGCATTTCAACATCCCCAACAGTAATTTTCTGGTCTGGGAAGTAAGTCTCTTCTTGCAACTGTTCAAACAGCCCGGAGTTCCTAAGATGCGAGCGTCGTGCCATCCCACGTTGTCAGTGAAACATCCCTTGTGATCTACCAGTGCTTTCAGCACCATTGAGAAGCACCCCCTGCGGTTTACATACTGGTTGGCAAGGTGGTCTGGTGCCAAGATAGACGGAACACATATCCCTATCGCCCCACCACAGTTAGGGAACCCCACTGCAGCAAAGCCATCCACTATGACATTTTCCAGAGTCATTATCCTTGCTAGCAGAAGGTTAGTGATTGCCTTGGCTACTTGGATCACAGCAGTCCCCACAGTAGATTTGCCCACTCCAAATTGACTCCCAACTGACCAGTAGCAGTCAGGTGTTGCAAGCTTCCACAGGGCTATCACCACTCACTTCTCAACTGTCAGGGCAGCTCTCATCTTGGTATTCCTTCACTTCAGGGCGGGGGAAAGCAACTCACAAAGTTCCAGGAAAGTGGCCTTACGCAAGAGAAAGTTTCGCAGCCACTGGGAATCATCCCATACCTGCAACACTATGCAGGCCCAGAATCAGCGTTCCACTGTATCAACCTGCCCCACTGTCACCATGGTGTCCCAACTGCCACATCCCGTGCTTTCAGGAACATCTGTGTCCATGTCCTCCTCACAATTGTCCTCGTGCTGGCAGATCCTAGCCAGGTTCTGCACATACTGCAGGATAATGCGCGAGGTGTTTACTATGCTCACAACAGCAGTGGTGAGCTGAGCGGGCTCCATGCTTGCCATGCTATGGCGTCTGCATGGGTAACCCAGGAAAAAAGGCGCGAAATGATTGTCTGCCGTTGCTTTCACAGAGGGAGGGAAGGAGGGGAGACTGATGACATATACCCAAAACCACCCATGACAATGTTTTTGCCCCATCAGGCACTGGGAGCTTAACCCAGAATTCCAATGGGCAGCGGAGACTGCGGGGACTGTGGGATAGCTACCCACAGTGCACCACTTCGTGAGTCAATGCTAACCCTGGTATCGAGAACGCACTCCGCCGACTTAATGCACTTAGTGGGGACATACACAATCGACTGTATAAAATCGCTTTCTAAAGATCGACTTCTATAAAATTGACCTAATTTTGTACTGTAGACATACCCTTTGAAAAATAAGACAACAGATTTATACCATGTGAGCTGCAGAAAATATACCAATTCCAAAACAGGCAGTTTTCTTCGACAGAAAAGAGGTCAGAGTTTGAGATACTTCAGTAAAATTAAAGCGTGTTCTTGATCTGCACAGAAACTGTTAGGCGTCTTTAAATTATTTGACCATATTACAGTTCCAAATAAATAATTATCTCAATATTGCGATCCTTTAATATCTGACATTTAATACCAGCCAATCAAATTAAAAAAGGAACACTTCAAACCGATAGAAGGAAACACTTTATGCAATCCATAATTAGCTTAAGGAATAACTCACTGCCACAAGGTGTCAGACACCAAGAACATCACAGGATTCAAAAGGCGCTTAGAGTAATACAGTGGCCTGTACTGCCCACCAAGTGGCCCCTCGTGGCTAGGGTTGCATCTGTGGCTGTCCTGCCTCTATTTCCCTTCATCCAGCCCCCTTTAAGAACTCACACAGTCTCCAGTGATCCACCAAGCTCAATCCTTTAATTCCACCAGTTCTCCTTGGGCTGTCAACAGAGTCAAATACCGAACTCAAAAGTCCAAAACAGTTTTTTAGTTCATCTTCCCTTCTTTAACTATGCAAGATCCCAACTTGCTCCTCAGAGCTGCTCCTTCCACCAGCCCCAGCTCCACAGTCTCCTGGGCATCCTGCTAGGCCTCCAGCCTCTGGCTGTCTCAGCTACTCTCTCAATCACACACTCTCCACCGCCGCCCCTTCTCCCCCACACAGCTTCCTGCTGCCTTTTATATTAATAAACTGATTCCTCTCGGGGGGGCTCACCTTGTAATCAGATCTGGCTTAGCACCAGGCTTCTCCAGAGGCAAGCCAGCTTATTACAGACATTTTATATGTACAGCCACAGTATGTATTTTAGCTGATTAAAGAGATAGGAACCTTCATTCTTCTAGGCATAACCCAATACTAATTGGAGAAGGATTTAAGTAACTTCCTATGGATAGGTGTGATGGGATATACCTGTCCCGCACTGGACAGGAAGGGGTTAACCCCATACTGTGGGCTGAGGAAGCCATGCGCCATTGCCCCTGCTCGGTAGGCTCCTACTGGGACCACAGTATAAAAGGAAGCAATACAGCTCAGTCTGGGCTGACCGCTGAGGAGAGAGGATGTGCACTGCAAGCTCCTGCACCCAGGAGCTGTCAGTGCCCCAGACCACAGAGGCCAGGCACACCGAGACCCAAGAGGATAGCTGACTACCCATGGAAGCCCCCGAGGGGAAGGAGTCTCCAGGAATTTTGCTGGTCAACTACCCCAGAGAAGCAGAGGACCTGCGGACTATGGAGCAGGTAGGCAGGGTAGAAAGTGGCCCAAGGGAACCAGACATTGGTTTGGTAGTGGAATCGTGAAGCAGGTCAGCATGTTCTGGACAGATCTCTACTGACCCAGTAGTAAATACACTTGCAGCTGACAGGGCCCTGGGCTGGCACCTGGTGGAGTTGGGAGGGCCTGGATCATCCTGCCCAAGCTGCCAATCCACTCCTGGGTGGTGGCCCACCCTCTTTGCCTGGCTGCCAGACCACACTGCCCTGCACGGGAGGGCAGCCCCTGGTGAATCCAGCCACCAGGCCACACTGCCCTGCACAGGAGAGCAGTTTGCCTGCCCAAGAAGAATGTCAGACACTGGGTCTGCAATGGGAGTGTGCCACAGAGATCCAGAGCAAGGAACAATGATCAGTAACTACTTATACCCAGGGGCTTAAAACACACGGGATTCAGTGGTTGGATCCAATCACAACATACTGGCGTGTCCATCCAGAGTGTGATGGACCCAGTTCAGCTAACTACTAAACAGGAATAGGAATCTTGTTGCTTTAATGATGTTTAATGTTACTTTGTTTACTACATAAAGGAGTGAATGCATTTTACTATCATCCATAGTTGGCAGCAATTACTTAAGAACTTTAAAAGCCTGCATTAGCCTAATGAAAAGCATTTTTGTAGAGAAATGATTGATAATCCATTGCAGAAAAACGCTACAAAAATGTTAGAGCGAATGAAAACGCTTTATCTGTAACAGACAACAATTAGCCACAGCAGAAAACTGCCTTAAAAAATGAACTACCGAATGGGATGAACTTCAGCTCTCAGGAACAGCAGTGAACTTCTTCTCCGTATGAAAGATCAGAAGGAAGCTGCAGACAAAAGTGAAGACCTTTTCTGTTGTTGGCTTTCATTTAACCAGAACTGCTGGAGCTCAAAACATTTTTCACATTATGTTTTAACACCTCTCTGAGGTAAGGAAATACTATTCCCATTTTACTGGTGCAAACAGGCAGGCTGACAAAAGGTAGGACTTGCCTAATATAATAAAAGAAGTATATGGCAGAATCAGAAATAGACTCATCAGGACCTATCTTCTTAGCATATATTCTTGAAGAGGTTTTTCATTTCATTTCCTGTGGTGTAACACATCAGCACTAACAGTTATCCAGAAGAGCCACAGCAATTTGTCTCACTAGAAATTACATTAAGACCACTTCATTTCATGCAGCCGCTGCGAGAAGTGATGTTCAGTTATTGGGGCCTGATCTATACTATAAAGTTTTATCCGAAAAACCTTCCTTGTGTCAGCTCTGTATTGTATGCTTCCATACTTAAAGTTGAGCCCTGCCAACAAAACCCTCAACCACTTATGACACTCAAGTTAAACCAGCTCGGTGAGTGATATAAGCCCTCTGTCAGTATAGTTCTACAAGCACAATGCCTTTATGGAAGCAGAAGTACCTGTACTGATGTAAGTGGTCCTCTAGCAATAAGTAATGACTGCTCTGGTTGAGCTTTCCAACTCCACTGCCCAGGGGTCACAGTGAAAGCCCTGCAAATCTGCAGATATCTGCTTTATATCTGTGGATGCGGCTATCCACAGTCCATGTTTGCAGATCAGGTGCAGATACACATTTTTTAATCCATGCAGGGCTCTAGTCACCATGACTGGAAGTCTTCCTCCTGTTTAAAATCCCCAGCCCTGGAAATGCCTCTTTTCTGCCATTTCTACAAGCATGGCTCCAGCTCACCCTCTTGCTACTGCGTGACCCAGGAATGAAGTCCTAGATTTCCTCAGGCAGTCAGGAGAGGAAGGTGTGCAGCAACAGCTGCAGAATTCCCTCCAGAATAAAGATGGGCATGCTGACACCGCAAAAATCCATGGAGATAATGGGGTACAGCAGGTATGAGGACCAATGATAGGAAAAGGAGGAGGAGTTGCAGCAGACTTATCCAAAGTCAAAAGAGCAGAGCCTCAAGTTCAGTACTGCCCCCAAGACCTGCCCCCATGATGACCAGCTTGATGTCATACTGAGTGGGGATCCCACCAACACCCTGAGATTTGGACACCCAAAAACTGCAGGGGAAGACCCTCTGTAATTGGCAACCCAGGAGATCACTGAGAATGGGGCTACAGATGGTGCTGGGATGGCCAAGAGCTCTTCAAATCCCAGTTGGACCCACAGAACCAATCAGTGACAAAGTGGACTCTGGTAGGTGTAATTTAATAGGACTCCCCACAAATGCAGGCCATTTTGTTTATCTTTTCTAGGCCCCCCGAAACACTTTGCCACACCTCCCCCATCAAACCGTGACCAATTCTGCATGGGGTCAAAGGAAGTCTGTCTTCAGCTAGCTGCCTTATTTTAAAAGCATGAAATGGCTGTATTATGCAATAGTCAAAAAGATTGTAAAAACAGCCAAAAAGCATTCCCAGATACATTCTTTTACAGAAAATGCTTGCTTGCAACCACAGAAAGCCACATTTAATGGACACAAAAACAGAGCACTTCCACTGATTTCAAAGTGAAAGCCTACATACGATTTACAGATCTTTCAGTGAAACCAGTTACTAAGCACTTCAAAGTGTGTACATTTACAGACTGGGGTTACATTTAAAAAACAAAAAAAAGAGGGTCAAAATGTGTGATCAACTCAGGTTTTGGCTTAGACAGGCTAAGTTCACTAGCCAGCAGTCACAGGGCACTTGTGCTGCTGGTGAAGAAGCTGGTTTACTTTAGCATATGAAACTTTTCAGTCCACTGGCTCATCACTGAATTTTTCCAGCAAGGAGCATTTAACTTTTGCCAGGACATTTTTAGGCAGAGCTGCCTTTGTTTCTTCCACCACAATAGGAGATCTTCCCACACCACTCTGTAAGGACCTCTTCAGGGATCATTGCTGAGAAGAGCTCAGAAGCATGACCCCCAGGTGACAGCCAGAACTCTAAAGCAGCTCCCTTCTCTGCCCTCAGGATTAATACATCCTCATGGCTCATGACTGCCTGTAGTAAGTTTCGCAGTCTTTACTACACCTGAAAGTGTCCTGTTAAAAATTAATAAAGGAGTAGTGATTGTGAACCTCTTTAAAAGAAATCAAAAGCCCAAGGGAAGAAGTACAGAGCTGAAGTACTTATCTTCGGTCCTACCTCCCCACCCCACACCTAACACTGGCTCTCTGTGTTTATCAGTGACCTCAGCTGCAGTATCCTTAACTATGTCCCTTTTACACCAGCTGACAGCCTAAGCAGGATAAGAAGGAAAAGGAAACTGACAGGGAAGACATTCTCCAAATTGGTGCAAAGTGCTGAATCTGGAGCAAGTGAGACTGGTGAATGGAGGAAACATATGCTGGAGGGGATAAAGACAGACCAAGAGGTGCACCAAGACACGCTGCAGCTGTTGAAACAGACTCAGCTGCTAGAGCACATTATGGATCAAAGCACCCAAAGAAGAACTCCACAGCAGCTACTACACAGCAAGGAGAACTATTCCTCCTAGCTTAGGCCAAACATCCCTCTCCTCAAAACTCCAGTCCCTCCAGCAGCATTATCCCTTTCATTTATCCCCACTGGACAATAATGAGAACTGCTTAGGCTACACCAACTGCAACCTGTCAGTCATGCAGCTGAGTGTGGATAGTACACCTTGCACTTACTTTCTTGTAAGTGGTACCTAATAAAATTCTGTTTTGTGAAAACCCAGATTTCCTGTGTCTTACAATATGGAGATGTGGATCCCCCAAAAACAATAACCTTCCTCCCCCTCCAAAAAAAATAAATTGATAAACCAGCTAAATTACTGTCTGGGTACTGCAAGATGTGTCTTAAAGCTTCCCTTACCAGGACAGAACTTGCAGTGGCCTTAGTAATTAGCCTGAGCTCAGGCTACTCAAAAGCAACAGACAGCCTGTCCATCTCATCCCTCCACTCTAGCAGTAACCTTCTCCCCCTTGGCCATGAGATATTATGCAATACACAGCATGCAGCAACAACAGGGATATTTTCCTTGCCTCCATCTAACCTTGTCATGAGACATCTCTATTTCCCCTTCAATCTTGCAAAGGCATGCTCCACAGTCATCCTGGACTTGCTCAGACAATAGTCAAATCTTTCCTTGCTTCTGTCCTACTGTGTGGGGTATGACATCATGAGCCAGAGAAGCAATAGGCTGCGGCCCTTGAGAATCTCCATCAGTATTGCAACCTCATTAACGTCAACAGGCCAGTCCAGGAAAATTGTCCCTGCTTTCAGCTTATCACAAATTCCTGAATTTCTAAAGGTGCAAGCATAACGGACTTTTCTTCACCACCACTAATGTTAGTAAATGGTCAATGGAGATCCACCAATGTTTATGCAACTATGGAGAAGTAGTACTCCTTTTGGTTTATATACTCAGAGGCAAGGTGGAAGTGAGGACACAGAGTGGGGTTATGGATCCTATCTATCACCCCATCACAGTTAAGATTTCATTAAATCCATCTATTATTTTTTGCACATTACCCGAGTGACAATCTTTGTTTAATTGCCTTGCACACGTAGATGATGACTGCCCTGAATACCAAACTGATTGCCCTCAGACTAATTGCAATCTAGGTTTGCAAGCTTCCAGACAGCGCTCTGCAGCACTTACCACCTATTTCGTCACTGTCAGAGCAAATCTTACCCTAGTGTCTGTGCGCTGCTGACCTTGTCTCACAAGTTCAGGTTCTGTGGCCTGTCTCATCTGAAAATCCCAGAATCGCTGCTGGTTGACCCACTCAATCTGATCCCACCACTCAGTGTTCTTTGTATGGGTCTCAAACCACTGCTCCACCATCTGCAGCTGGTCAGTGAACACCAGCAGCAGCCAATCAGCTTCTCCGGTGATTTGTGTGGCATCCATGTTTTTGGCAGTGAGATGGAAAAACAGCACACAAAACAGTAGATTATAGGAGGGAACAGAGGGATTTGTAGGAATTTGTCCCCACATTCCTGTAATTCCCTAGAGAAGTGATGATATCAACGGGCAGCAGCCCCAAAATACTCAGCAAAACACATCCACAAGATAGTGCACCAGACTGGGGTGGGGGGAGGAGGGGGAAAGGGGAGAGAGAAACAGGGGTCTAGCCACAGTGACAAACATCTTTTGCCAATACCATCTGATGCTCGGAGGACACACTGCACTGGCAGAGGGCAGCCAAATGTGAATGCACTCTACCAAAATACCTATGTTGGCAGCAGTATGCAAGTGGAAATTTGGAGTGTACGTAAGAGGTTAGGTCTCAATTTGAACTGGTGACTGTGTGGTATAAAGGCTCAATCTCATTACCAATGCCAAGAACCACCTAGTACCCAACTTTCATCAGTTTTAGGCATTTACATTCAGATAAATAATTAATGACTACATATATCTAAAATCCAGAATGCCTAACTGTCAAAGTCAATGATATGAGATACATAAATATTGCTGTTATATTGGCTGCCCATAGGGACCGATAGAATCAGTACATACAGACTTGGAACGATTAGTGGCATTTCATAAGCGCTGTCAGTGCCAAATCCTGAGCATAAAGTGGTTTGACTCTGTGCAAAATGTCAGTCTCGCAGAGATCTGACCTTCCTTCTATCATTCGTTATAGTGCTTTTTGGCCAAGTCGTCAGCTGGACAAAACCACCCCAGCACACAATCCTCTCAAACTCTTCACGGCCATGCAAAGGGTATGCATACCCTGACCCTACCCGGCACCAAGGATTGAGCCAGATCTGGGAACTTCACTCCACGATGCCTGGTGTGATACCATCAACTGTGGTCAGTCTGCCTGGCGCAACGGTCGCCAGCTTACTGTGTGTGTGTGTGTGTGATGTACTTAAAGGTTACAGCTTTTGTGGACATTGGTTTAAGAGGGTTTGAGGTTCATGAAAACAAGAAAGGGGGACCAATTTCCTTCCTGCTGAAATTTACATTCTGGTTTACGCCATGGTGACTGGCTTCCACTTTTGAATGAGTAACATTTTAGGAAGTAAAGAACCTTCCTATAATATTTATTGAAAGATAGAAACAGACAAAATGTTTTACTACAGCTGAATCAGAAGTTCCTGTAAAACCAGTGAACTCGAATTGTGTGTTCTTTTCAAGTCAGCTTTCTGTCTCTCCGCTATTAGTGCCACTAAAGCCAACTCCTTACTTTGCCTGACTGTATATATAGTAAGACCATGCTTCATCTATTGCTGGGTACTAGATGCATTTCACATACATGTGAAAGTCAAACCAAAATAAAGCTCAGTTACCATAGATTTCACACCTTCCCCTAGCTCCATCTCTTAAACACCATTTACGGCATTTTGAAAGTGTGCCAGAAGTCTTAAAGACACACACACACTATCCCACTTTTGGTGATGAGTCACAAAGTTTCACAAATGTGCCTGCTTTGTTTTTCCAGGCAATTCTGCCCTGATATTTTGGACTAATGCACAGTAGGAGGCCTTAATCCAAGCTATTTTGGAAAAAAAATATGAATGAGGTTAGTGTCGACAAATATACAGAGAGTGACGAGCAAAACCACATGATCACAGGCACCATACTAAAGTACATTCCTGCTCCTGCAAGCCACACTTAGTTCTGAGAAAGCTGTTCACTGTATTGTTGACGAGAGAACGAAGTAGAATTTCTCATCTGGAATCTCCCCCATCAATGCAGTACTCACCCTGGTGTGACAGCAGGTGGGATGACCAGTATTAGCTTAAGCTGTGCTTCATGGAGAGCTTCTGAGAGGTGAGTGAGCAAATGAATCAGCTCCCTGTAATACAAACACATTGTTAGGCTACAGGCAATAGATGTGGCATGATATTTGCATGAGTAATTTAAAAAGTAAAACTAGAGGTAAAGACATGTAACAGGCAGTACACCCTATCTGGAAGTCTTGTATCAGGTGAAACAGTCTAGGCAGATTTGTCAAGGCATGCCCTCTTCCAGCATCACTAAGTATACAACACTGCTGGAGGTACTCCTATACTTATAATAGGTTATCATAGTAGAGCTAAAATGTTGCCATTTTTAGTTGTAATTTTAATTTTTCCATTTTCACATGTAAATTCTCAGCTAAAACGTACATTATGAAATTTCCCCCCGGGACAGCTCCTGAAATACAAAGACATTGGTGTGCATATATGTATCAACTATATTCTCATCAGAAGGGATTATCCCTTCAGTTCATGTTCGGTAAGAAGAGAGTTAAGCCAAGCAATAGAACTGAATTCTGTTCTGGAACAGATTCAGATTGTCATTGTACTGTTGAATTTAAGTTTAGTGGAATATGTGAAGATGCTTTCAGCAAGCCATGCAATCTTCAAAGCATTTTGAGGCCTCAAGAAAACATGGGTGTTTTTAGAAACCTTTCTACCTATACATTTTCTGTACTTTAAAAAAAAAAAAACTTCTTACCCTGTATGCACAAAAATCAGATTTTTGTTTCAAGAGTTGGCTGACCCTGCCCTACCTGAAATTATCACCCTCTATTTGTGGCACAATTTAAAGGTTTCCACAGGAGCCAGTTCTTATAAGTCATTAGGATGTCGGGTGGAAAATAAAGTAAAAAAAGCAAGTAAACTCTTAGGCCCGGTCTCCACTACACAGTTTTGTTGACATAAAGCAGCTTACATTGACCTAATTAAGTCAGTGTCTACACTACAGCCTTGCTCCTGCCAATGTAAATCCCCTACTACACCGACGTAATGACTCCACCTCCACGAGAGGCATAGGGCTCACATCAGTAGAGTTAGGGTGACGCTTGGAATGTTGGTAGTCCGGGTCCTCGTGGGAAGGAGGGCTGAGAAGCCCCAGGTGGCTCCACACCACAGCTTCCAGCGAGGAACAGAGAGCAGAGGGGGTGGCAGCCCACCAGGAGCCCGGGAGGCAGATGCCATCGAAGCTGAGACTGGGTTCTCAGCTCCCCCACTAACCTAAGAGGGGCAGTGTGAAGCACTCCTGGTGAGGACCCGCACCACCGACCCAGGGAGGGTAGTGTAGACATGCACCACTGCAGTAATTACTGCAGTGGCTGTAAGTCAACCTAATATAGGTCGACTTAAGTTTCTAGTTTAGACATACCCTGAAAGATCCTTTTAGAAAGCTGCCATCTGTAATATAATGAAGAGAAATCATATATAGAAGCAGAACTGTTGTTTTGCAGATACATTTGTTTTATTCTTCAGTTCCCTCATGAAACACTGAGTGCAAGGATCAACTGGCTATACAGGCAGTGTCAAAGAATCCTCAAATATTAAAGTTATGCTGTAATTTTCTCACTGTTAGGTGAAGTGGATGATTTATCAGTAAACTACATAGAGATAAGATGTAAAAATTAAGTTTAATGACTTTTAGCAGCTCAAGCAGAGTCCTTTATTACTTTCACTTCACAAATTAAATACCATCCCTCTGTGTGCATTCCTTAAGTCATCTGATTCATCAGAACAAAGTCAACTTCCCTATTTAGCCATAGGCAAGGTAGAAGCAGACAGATGAGCTGAACAGGGAATTTAAAGTCTCTTTAGTTACACCGCAAACCTACAGTGAACAAGTCAGAGCAAAAAGAAAATTCCCAACTATAACCCTATCTAAGAACACATACTTCTATCAATTGTGGTGCAGATTTTGGTTTGAGAGTCAAATGGTTATTGCCAGAATCAAACCTAAATTGAGCTGGTGCAAGAGGCACTTTGATGGTACCTGTTTACTCATTTTGCTTACATTGAACAAGAAAAAGATCCCTACAACTTGAAGGTACCCGAGTGGGAGACAGGTCATTTAGCAACGGTCACCCTAAACTGTTCATTCCACTTACTAGGTTACATTAGAACTGAAATCCCAGAAACAGACTAATTTTGTGTACAGTAATCCACTCCAGCTGTATGATGGGAGGGGAGAAGGAGTCCATCTCCCCTCCCTCCCTCCTCTCTCCCCCCCGGTACCTGATTATTCACCCAGAGATTTTTCTTAAGTCAGTCATCCTCTCTACAGTTAAGACTTTCACTTGGGGGTAGATTGGCTACTGTTGCAGAGTTATATAAAGGAAGAAAATCTGAGCACTTTTTTAGACAGCATGGCTGAAAATGCCTCTGGAGTTTGCCAATAACCCTGCAATCTCAGTTTTGGCAAAAGTGGCAAACAGAGATTCCTACTTTACTCCCAAGAGCCTAGCACACTGCTTCTGCAGCATCCTCACCTCTCTGGAGTTTACTTGAGACCTGGTTGCCTCGGGACGAAACATTGCACTGAAATACCACTGAATCATTCCACTTGTCACTATCTTACATATATTCCTTCTCCCATCCAGAACAAAACACTAGATTGCAAGTAATCACGAGTGTCAGTTTTCTTCATTTGCCATATTTACCGTCTCCATTCTCATTCAGGAAGAGTAAGAACTGCCTTTCCCATCCCTTAGTGTATGTATTCCACATTTAGAGCACCACTGTCCAGCCAAACAAGTCATTGATTTAAATACAGCATAAGAGAATCCCTACCCTAAGCTGTAGCCACCCTTTCCATGAAAAGGAATACAAGAGTGACAGTACCACCACATGTTCACTCACAAGTCAGAAGCTCCTGCCTTTTATATTCCTACCAACCAAAACATCTCAATCCCCCGTACCTGCCTCATCTCCCCCAAATACCTGTTAAGACAACTGGACTTTGCAGCATAGCACGGAGGTTAAATCTGGCCAGTTTTGAACCAAATACACTGGTGGAGTAGGGTAGATGGGGGATGATGCAAGCGAATGCAAAAGCCAAAGGGTTCCCATGTAGGACACCTTGCTGGCAGTTCTCAGAGGGGCTGCAGCTCAAGAGCACCAGCAACTGGGTGCAGTGTGGTACGTGGAAGAGTTGGTCCACCAGGTAAGGAAGTCCCAGATCATTTACTGCTTTATAGGGAAAAATCAGCGCCTTGTCCACCACCTAAATCCTGGAGTTATGTCCTTTTAGTCTCCACTTCCAAATGGATGTAGAGGTGTAACCTCCTGTAGAGTGTCTTGCAGTAAAATCCAGTCTTCAAATGGGAAAGGCACAAAGCACCATGCTTAGGTCTGGATCTGTGAGGGAACGTCACAGCCTCCTGACGCAATACAGGGAAAAAAGTGATCTAAGTTGCTGCTGTTATTTGGTAGTCAGCATCTGGAACAATAACCAGAACCTTGAGTTATCAACTTAAATTACAAGTGCTGGCAAAATGCCCTCCATCAAGGTTCCCCACCCTCATCATATAATCCTCAACAAAAACTACATTAAGATGGAGTCACAGCTGCCAGTTTGTAGCAGTAATTTAAGAGCCAACATTTCAGGGATGTTGTAATGCTTTATTTAGGGACAATTGCAAGCCTTAGAAATTCAGAATTAAAGTTACACTAAAACAAATCCAAATATGTTAAGTTAAGAAACATAGTTAAGGCACACAAACAATCTTAACTCCGTCCTGGAGTAACAACTTGCAGTAACTAGGTGATTATGATTAAGGCATTTTTATTTGCCACTGCAGATTAGAAGAAACTGATTTTTAAAGTCATGTTAGAATTCATGAATCTATGAAAAACTAAGGCCAGAATGGAACAACTGTGATCATCTAGTCTGACTCCTGTAGAGCAGAGGCTATAGCTGATCCCCAAAATAATTCCTAGAGCATCTTCTAGAAAATCTTGATTAAAAATTATTATTAGCGTCTTCATGTTCAAAGTTTCACCTGAACACTGATCCCCTCAATATCCTTGAAAGATTTACCTGTTAGTCACTTTCTAGAGATAATTTATGGCAAAGTGTTCCTTGCACGCATGCACATGCAGCCACCCACCCACGCTTTCCACAGTACAGATCACTGACAAAAGACAGGATTAGAATTCAGGGCTTCCTGAATTCTTACGTCCCAACCCTGTTTGGCCTGTCTATATAAAAAAGCTGAGTAATGCCACTGCAGATTTCCTCAGAATGTCAGATCATCTCAGGGACCCAAGTAACTTGGCTTGTTAGAGCTTCACTGCACATATCAAAATTCCATATTTGGCTTATGGCGAGTCAGGGAGGAAAGTAACAGCAGAAGAATTGCAGCTTCATGTGCAAAAAACAGGATTTACAAACTGGCCCGCTAACCTGTCAAGCCATCCCTCTAGCCCATGAGAGCTTTATGCTGAATAAGACAGGATTAATGATTAATGCTTAAAGACTTCATTTAGGCACACTCCCATTTGTCAACCAAGATAGATGATTTAAACTAAGTGTGCACTCTCCCATCTTCCCCAAACAGCAATAGCTGAATGTCCATGTACAGCATGCTATAAATTAAAACTTTACTGCATCCCAATAGTGCTCTTTAGTGTCTTAAAACAATATTTTCCCATATTACCACTGACAATTTTGAAAGAAAAACGACTCTCACATTTTAAAAGTTATAATGAGGTACAGTATGGTGGGAACAAAAATGGTCTTTATGCAAAGACTTCATTAAATATTTATAATACATTTCACCATTGTCAAATTTAACTTCAGAGATGCCTCTAAAGCATTGGCAGTTTTAAGAATCTATCTTGAACCAATTAAGATCTACCATTTCCCTACTCTTCCAGGGCTTCCATTATCCCTGGAATAATGAAGGTCAATTTTCTAAACATCCACAGTTTCAAACTCTACATTTGCCCCCTATAAAATTTAAGTATCTGTCCACACACTTTGGCATTTGAGATTTTTCTTTATTACTGCAGTTCATGACGACACTGACCTCAGAATACACAGTTGGTCTTAATGCACAGTACTTGCACTTCAGCATATAGAAGTCTGCCATGGGGCATGTCATCAGAAGCCCGTCGCATCCTCCTCTATATTTATGTGACCCTTTGAAATTCAGCAAGTTTCTAACTTTAACCTTTCTACAAGGTTGGTAGTCAGTAGTTCCTGAAATTAATGACCTATCCGGGAAATTGGACAGAATAAAGCTGTCTACTTAAATAAGAAATTGTCCTTTCATGCCACTTCATTCTCTAGTTAATACCAGGAAACTAGAGTGAATTACAGGAAATCTTTGATTAATAATTACTCTTCCAAGGATTAACCTGAAGAATGGAACTGCCAGCACAGGTTTTTGTTGCTTTACTCTCACCAACAATTAATAAGATGCCTGAAGGTCATCTTCTGTAGGAAGCCAAGCTCCTGCAGCACATTGTGAGAAAAGCATCTTTTCCAGGCAACATTCACAAGCTGGTGGTGCCACCTATCAGCAAATGGCTGCCTGAATGACAGGAATAAACTACACATGTGGAATCTCCAAGTCTAGTATGACACTGAATGGTGTATTCAGGCCTCTACAACAAACTGATCCAGGACCTTTGGGGAAAAGAACAGAATAAAAATGCAGTGAATTTTTAGGTATCAGATTACTGAAAGAGAATCTGCCCAGCAAGCAACCAACTGCCTGAGGAGAGACAGGGGAAAGAGTGCACTCTGCCCTTTTAACAGTCTTTACCTTGTTACATTTCTCGAGCCAAATGCTACAGGATGAGAAGCTTGTGGAATTTTATTCTTCAGGCCTGCCAAGGAACTTTTGCTATTGTTGAGTGATATAAAGAAAGTCACTTTGGAGTCAATTAGGAGTCACTCTTTAGGGAAAGCAGTTACCTTGTCAGAGAACTAGGTTTTCATCCACATTCCCTACCTCATATGAAGCAAAAGTACCTAGTATTAGACTGAAGATCTGTCCATTGTACTGTGGAGTTCTGCAGAGAGGCTAAACGCAGAGTAAAAATATCCTGCTCATTAACAGAAACAGGAGTTTACTTGCTGTGTAGGAGTCTGAAAAGAAGAGAAGATTAGCAAGATTTCCCCCCCTCATCTTTAATTGCTCCCAGTGGTTCTCAGCATAAGAGTGTGAATAGGCACCAAGTGGATGCTGCAAGAGGCTAGCCTGTATAAAGAGCACAGGATGACTGAAGGAAAAGAAAATTCTTAGTTCACAAATCAGTAGCAGGTGGGCATGCTGTGGAAAGAATGTTGTTAACATTAGATCATATGGTCATTTGTGGAAACATTGGGTCTTGCAGGAAAACTTGTACCCTTGAATTGAGGCAGTTTGCACTCCAAATAGACAAATGCAGACCTGTACATTGTGTACTGCACAACTTTTTAGTCTGATTTTATGCAACTTAACTGCTTCAGTTAGAACAATGCTTTCTTTTCTATGGGAAAATAAAAGTGGCCCCTTTAAAGGCAATTCACTTCAAGTTTCTCAGATAAAAAAGGTTCAAAGTGTACTAAAAACCAATATAGTCTTGGGATGCACAGGCAAACAGTAAAAGTCAGAGTTGAAGGAACGGACTGAAGATTATAGTAGGCTAAACAGGGGCAGGACCTCTGAGCAAACAGCCACAGCTCCAGCCAACATTGGAATACTGACAACATTAACTTTTTGCTCTCCAAAATAAATTAAAGATGACCATGACCGGTCCACTTTATAAGAGAAACAGAAAACACGATTTAAGGGGAACTTGAGCAGTCAGACTTTCAAGCCTGGGTGTGATCAAACTAGTGCACCAGCAACCTTCCTGCTCTTTTGAAAAGCTAGTTGAAGAGAAAGAAGACTCAAAGCTTTTTATAAACAGCTATTTTTGGACTCATCAGAACTCCACACTTCTTGCTCTCTTACTGATGAGGAGGTGGTGGTGGTTTGTTTGCTTTAGTTTAAAGTGACAGCCCTAGATTCAAGAGCTTACAGAAATGAGTAAAGTGTGATGAACTGGGAAATGTCTTTTTTTACTGGTATGGTTCATACATCTGTGTTTATGGTAAGTTATTTATTATGGAGTTAGAGCAAAAAAGGGTTCTTAGGGGAACCAAGAAGAAAAGGCAGTACAATGGCCTAGCTAAGGTGCATCCCAACACACACTCAGACACAATAGCTAGATTTACAGCCATGAAAAGGCAACTCCTCGGTCTCAATGCTGGTGACACAGCTCTTTTGCCAAGACTGAGAAAAAGAGAGATCAAA